>NW_024367707.1:18823571-18890821 GCF_014805655.1 Passer montanus
GGGGCCGGGCCGCGCCTGCGCGCTGCGGCACCCGCCGAGGCTGTGGCCGCGGCTCGGGGCTGCGGCGCCTCCGCATTCCTGGAATCCATCCCCGTCGGGATGAGTGGTGGTTTATACCTGGAGTTGCATTCACAGCGGCCACCAGCTCAGCAGGAGACCCCCGGCGCGGCCTCCTGTCTCGGAGGGACAGCGCTGAAAGCAGGACTCCTGTTTGAGTACGCGGCGCTGCGACTTGCGGCGTGTCTGGGGCAACGGCGCTGCTCGGGAGATTTGTTAGAAAAACAGATTTCACCTTAGCCCTGAACTGGTTTGTTTGGCTGCCTCAGCCCCGCCGGCCCAGGAGCAGGGGCAGCAGCACACCGGGGCCTCCCAGGCAATGTCGCCCCTCGGGCCCATTCCCGTGGGGTCATTCCCTCGGGCCCGTTCCCTCGGGCCCATTCCCGTGGGCCATTCCCTCGGGCCCGTTCCCTCGGGGCCGTTCCCGGCCCCTCACCGCCCGCCCGGCTCTCACCTGCGCGCGCGGCCCCGCGCCCCAGCGGCGGCACAGTGGGGAAAAAAAAAAATCAAGGAATCGTAGCATCAGCTAGGTTGGAAAAGACCTCTGGGGTCAGCGGGTCCAGCCCGGACCATGGCGCTGAGTGCCGCGTCCAGCCTTCCCTGAACACCTCAGGGACGGCGGCTCCGACACCGCCGCGGACAGCCCATTCCAATGCCTAATCACCTCTTCTGGGAAGAAATTCTTCCTAATGTCCGACCTAAACCTCCCCCGGTGGTTTAAGCTTAATTTCATGTCCTCTTGTCCTGTCGGGAGAAGCGGCTGATCCCACCTGGCTACAGCCCCCTTTCAGGCGGGTGTGCAGAGTGAGGGGGTCCCTCTGGACAGCCTGTTCTCCAGGCTGAACAGCCCCAGCTTCCTCAGATGCTTCTCACAGGATTTGTGCTCCAGACCTTTTACCAGCTCTGTTGCCATTCTCTGGATGAAATATTTTAGAGACACAGCAGTCATCTCTTGCTGAGGGGAGGCTGGTGTCAGCCCTGTTATCTCCCAAGGTGATGACAGTGTCTCTGGATGCTGAACCTTGGAGCTTGAGAATGTTCCTAATTTCTCTGAGTTACATAGGATATACCCTTATAGGTGATTGGATTTTGTCAGTTGTTTTTTCTACCATGGGAGAAGTGGAAATTAATTAAAAACTGAATTTAAGCTTTTCTTTAGACTTATAGGAACCTTCTTTTTAAGAGAAGTTACTATTTGAGAGGAAATTCTGGAAATGAATCTCTGCTTTTCCAGGTTTATTTTTTTGTTAAGTTTTTCATGGATTGCCCTTTTCCTCCCCATTCAGATGAAAGTATGATTTCCTGGGTTATAAAAGAGGTTATAAGAAAACTGGCCGTAGGCAAAGGAAGTCATCCACACGGGGAGGTCAAGGAGGAGCTGCCTGGAAAGGTGCATTCATTCTTGCAGTCGCCAGCTGTGAAAGTGAAAACATCAGCAGTTTTACTGACATGGATACGTGCAAATGATTGCCATGAACACTGCACTGAAGGAGAGCAGTGAAGTGTCTCTCCTGTGCACACCTGGCCAAGCGCTGGGAACTGCAGTCACGCTCTCAGTCACAGGCTGTGTTGGGATGGCATTTAGCTGCTAGCTGTTTCTCAGAAGAGAAAAAGGGGGTTGGTTCAGGGTCACAGTCCCACTGACCCACCTTCTGGAGCAGCCAGCAGAGCTGAAGGGGTGGAGAATGCCAGCGATGAGTATGGCCTCTTTGCGGCCTATGGTGAATCCCATCTGCCATCTGTCGCCCCGCAGCTTGGCTTTGTTCAGCAGCAGAGGAGCTCTTCAGTCCTCACTGTGCTCAGCAATTGTTACTTCTCACCCCTGTCAGCTCTACAGAAACAAAGCGCCGCTGGAGTGAATGGGTTTTATTCCCCACATATAATTAATCACCAATTAAGCTTGAGGAGCAGGCCACCTATAAAATATCGCCCACTTATTCTTGGTAACTAGTTGATGTAAATACAACTTCCTTGATTTCCTACATTTTTCTACTCCTGTGCTCACTGTGAAAAAATCCTAAATGCATTTGCAATCTGGAGCATGATTTCAAAGACATCGGGGTTCATACCCTGATGGTTTCATGGTTTCAGCTGGAGGTTACAGAATTGCTCTTGCATATTGCTGTATAGAGACTGTGGTGTATGTGAAGTCCAGCAGTTAAGAGCTATGTTGTGTTTCTCTTGGGTCATTAGAGCTGTCAGCCCTTAGAAAATGATGGCTGCCCCTTCAAGGTGGAAGATTTGTGCACAAATTTCAGGTGTATTTCTCAACCATCCTGCTTCTGCCAAAGAGTTTGCCTGTGCATGCTTGCCCCTATGAGACACTTGTACAGAGATCCCTGAGTGACCATTTTCTAGACTGGTCAGGAGTGCATGTAGTTATTGCTTGGGATGCTTTGAAGGAAATGTACTTCTGTGGTAGGCATGGCTTGCATGTTCCAGAAAGATTCCTTCTAGTAGAAAGATTCTGCTTCTGCTTGGGTGGCAGGGGTCTGGGTTTGCCAGTTCAAAATCAGTTTTTAGCACAAATGAAGGTAGGATAAAAATGAGCAGAGGTTATTTACATGCTCAACCACCTGCACCTCATCCCTCTGTCAAAATTTGTTAAGACAGGGGTGGAGGGAAATGCAAGAAAACCATGTTTAATCTACTTATCCAAAGATTAACTCCAAAGGGCTTCTCTTTCTGTCTCTGTGTTTAGTTGACAGACTGTAGATGCTTACCTAATCCATGCAAACAACCCCAATGCTTCACTAAGCCCTCTGAGGAACTTTAGTCACTTGTGTGGCAGGGATGTCCCTCTTGAGCCCAGCTGGGCAATGTTCTGCTCTGAGGACCTGTTTCAGTTGTGAGCCTGATCACCCATGTCCTTGTGTAACCTGCTATTCATGCTCTGTGCAATCACAGAACTGGGGACTGTTGCCTGCAGCACGTTACCTGCTTTTGTTTTGAGACCTAGATAATGAGGGGTAAGCATATCATTTGGGACTATTCAAAGCTTTGGACTGCTGTCTTTGAGGATGGCCTGACATAAAGAAAAGCTTGCCTCTGTGAGGGCCTTGAGGTTTCTGAAGTGAAAAATCACTGAAAGCAGAATAAGGAAACCAGGCTGAGCCTGTCACATGAATGGGTTAGGGACAGTGGGAGGGGCACATCCGTAGTATATGCAAATTCTTAAGCACAAACCTAGGGCTGAGCTCTAGTCCAAAGTTGCTGATTGCTTATGTTACCAGCCTACATGCAGACAATCCTGAAGTGAGATTTGGGGTGTTCTTTTGTAATCAGAGATGGGATTTGCAGATAGCATGAATTCAGGTTTCTAGTATGGGTAGTGTGAAAACCAGTTGCTTGAGGAACAGGTACCCCGCTGGCAGTGCTGGAGGCATATGACTCTGCAGCTCACTGCCTCATAGAAGCAGTCCAAAAATTGGCAAGGATCTGGGGCAGCCTAAAGATCCATTGAGTCTGGTGGCTTCACTCTACCAGTAACGGGTGCTTACAGAATCACAGAATATGTTGAGTTGGAAGAGACCCATCAGGGTCATCAAGTCCAACTCCCGGTCCTCCACAGGACTATCCCCAAGAGTCACACCCTGTGCCTGAGAGCATTGTCCAAATGTTTCTTGAACTCTGTCAGGCTTGGTGCTGTGACCACTTCCCTGGAGAACCTGTTCCAGTGCCCAGCTGCCCTAAGGGGGAAGAACTTTCTCCTAATAACCAACATAACTCTCCCTTGGCACAACTTCAGGCTGTTCCCTCCAATCTTGTCACTGGTCACCAGAGAGAAGAGATCAGTGCCTGCCCCACCTCGTCCCCTCACAAGGAAGTTGTAGACTGTGATGAGGTATAAAGACAGGGCAAATATACAGAGAAAAAGTCTCCTCATTGGTAATGAGCTGAAGAGTGTATCTTAGGCTTAGATATGAGAGAAACACACAGAGGAGAAGAGGTCAGAACTTGAAGCAAGATCTACTGCCTTACAACAGAACAAGCTAACCTGCAGCAGACATGGGGGACTCATCCATCAGAAGACAAAGCAAATGGTTGTAGGAGGGTTAAAACTTTGCAGGATGCCCTAATCCAAATCCATTTCTGCAGAGATGCCTAAATTTTTATGTTTTCCCTAAACAGAAATAAAAGAGTAGATTTGGTTTGGAATTCTGAACTAAAGTTATTCTTCTTATAAAGTGTTTTCTGTTCTCTTTCCCCTGTGCCTTTCTTCCTTAAGCTGTAAGTACTTGGGCTGACGTTCTGGGGCACATGTGCCAAAAGGGACTGCAATCAACAGGGGCTGACTAAGTGGCAGAATCTCAGGATATTACAGTATCCACATGCCAAGAACATTTCTCAGAGCCTAACTAGGAGCACTTGCTGGATTGCCTTCATGCCCAGGGAAGTTTAGGAACACCCAGGTCCAGCGTTGAACAAAAAATTGGAGTTTTTGTCTAGGGAGAGCCTTGGAGAAGAGTATCATGGCAGAAAGCTTTGTGTTTCAGAAGCTGATCAGTATATGTTTGAAAAAAAACCCCAAAATGAATGTTAAAAATGCAGACAATTCAGCAATATTTTAACTCTGTTCCAGTTAAGTAATTTCCAGATGTTTTATGACATGTGTGTGCTTTTTGACACAGAAATTGTTTTGCATTGATCTTCCTCATCACTATTGAAAGGCTTGAGGCTGATATATCCAGAAGTCATGCTTTCTTTAATGCAAACACATAAATTCTATTTTAAAAGGCTAATAATAACAACAGCTATTTCATTGCACCTACTTTTCTTCAGATGTGGAACGAGCACACTTCATTTCATAGACTGCATACGCCAGCTACCTAAGGGTTGTCAATTATGTTATGCTATAAAAGGCACAGCACTTAGGGGGCTGTCAGTCAACTCTGTAGTGAGAGAGATTTCAAGAATCTTTATTCCAACACTATCAAATATAAAAACAAAGCAAATTTACCTGGCAACACCAAATACAGAGGCATCCTATTTCATTCTATAATGAAAGTGGTTTGGACTGAGCATAGAATTAGGAAAAGTGAATCGAGAGTAGCCAGAGACCCTTATTTGTAAAGCAGTGCCCCTGTTTTGTTCCTTACCACAACTTTCCTTCTCCATGAAAGAAGGTGTTACCCAGATTTTCATTGCACTTTGGATCACAGCCCTGCATCTGTTTTGTCTTTTCTTCATGGTCTGAAGGTTGCTGGTTGGGGTTTCTTCCCCCACAGTTTATGGGTATCGTTGAGCACTGCAAGGCATTTTGAGGGACATTCTTTTCTGCAGTATGATGTTCCAGCTCTGCCATAATTTATGTGCTTGGGTAGACCCCACTGAATTTACAAACAGTTCCAAGAAAGAGAACTTATATGGATGTAATTAAGAGGCATCTGAAGATAGTTTTATCCCACATAAATACCACAGTCAGTCCAAAGATATATAAATGCAGTGTCTACACCTATTTTTAGTTGGCAAGTGCTTTTAGAGTATGTAATGTGTCTTTATCATTTGTCTACCATACACTTTGCCTCCGTGTGTTTATCACTGTTGCTATTGCTGATTCAGTATTTCAATAATAGAATCATTTGGAGCTGTTCTTTAGACTAGGGTTTGCATCAGACTTTTTTGTCTCAATATAATTAAAGTCATTGCTGATCCTAGCAGCGTGTTTTGAGTCAGAGCTGATATTATATCACAGAAGCTGTGCCTGTGCTTCTAATGAGAGGCCTAAGGTCTGGCCTAGAGACAAAATGACCTCAATCAAGTCACATAAACATTGACTAGGGCCACCTTCCCTGTATAGCACTGCTGCTTGGAAGACCCCAAAAGAGAGCCAGAAATATGAATAATCTCCCTCATCTGGACACAGGGCAGTGGTAGTTTTATCCCTTTATCCCACAGAAGGAAATATATTGCTATCCCCATTACTGAACATGTTCAGATTTGTAAACTTTTAATTACTGATTCTTTTAAGGGCTAGGCACAAACATATATTCAGAATAAATAGGTGAAAACAGTAATATTTCAGATTGTGTGTTCTTCTCAAGATTCATTTGTAGGCAGGGAGTAGACACTGTAAGTCCTGTCTGCCTCACCAGATAACCAGAAAATACCTCTCAGAGCATGCCTTCCTGGGACAACGTGAGGAATTGGCCATTCTACAGTTTATGGATGCTGCTAGAGGTTGTGAGCTCCATCAATATCTTTGTCAGACTGCAAGCTCTCTGTTTTGAAGGTTGGCACATGTCTTCCTGTGGCCTCACATCTTTCCTGCTGGATTAAAATTCATGCAGGTGCATGGTGGTCGATGACCAAGCACTGTCCCATAGAGTGCTGTGGTTTCAGACACTCAGCTGATCCTGCTGAGCAGACCAGGTTCTGGAAGCTGTGGTCACTTTGGCCACAAACCAGTCTAACAGAAGACTGCATTCACCTTCTGAGAACTGGATGGGCGCTGAACAGTTAGAGAATAGAAGTGGTCCTCTCCGTGTCTTTGGAGTTCAGGAAATGGCAGATACAGCACCTTGCACTTTTCCATGCTTCTTGGAGATTCTAAAGAGGACCAAGTCATTATTCAGAAATAAATATTTTCTCCCCTCAAAATAAAACTAATGACTAAAATACTATCCCATTCAGAGCTGAAAAGGAAACTTTAGCTTTACATTAATAGGCTTTGAACTAGTCTCTGAAATAATGAAGTACAAGAAATTATGACTTCAGGTTTAAATGATTTCAGGGTTTAAAAGAGCTGTAGCAACCGAAGCTTCTGAGCATTAATAGGCTTTGAACTAGTCTCTGAAATAATGAAGTACAAGAAATTATGACTTAAATGATTTCAGGTTTTAAAAGAGCTGTAGCAACCAAAGCTTCTGATTCATCAGGGCTTCCACAGAAAAATCTAAAGAAATAAATACAATGCATCTTTACCAGAAAGAACAGGGAAAGGGAGTGACAAATTGGATCTGGATTAAGGAAAAAAAACCCACCACAAATCACTGTTCTTACTTTCTGACCATTATATTCAAATAACAAAGAAAATAGTTTGCAGTTGTCTGCTGTAAAACTTACCGAAACAAGCAAATAATATGCCTGTATTGAATCTATGTCAAGACTATAAAGTGTCCAGCAAAACCACCTATCTAACATATTGCAGATGTCTTTCCCAGATGTTCTGAGTAAGGAACTGATCGTTTTTGGCTGCTGTCTTACTGCAGCAACAAGGCACTACCTACAGCCTACCCTGTGGGTGCCAGTTCTGAAAACCCAGTCAACGTGGCACATGGAAGTTGTTCTGCTGCACAAGCAAGGATCTTAATCCACAGAAGTCTTGTGTGGATATGATTGGAGAGGGAAGTAAGCATGCAAAGCTTCTCTGGCATTCCACATCAGTGCAAGAGATAACCCAACTGCAGAAATAGTATTCTGCTCTTGAAGAACAGAACTAAGCTGGCACCTGGAAAGTAGTTTTGCTTACTGGTGTTTTCTCCTGCTCTGGAAAACCTGTCAGACAGTGACCATGTTGAGCCAAGTTCCAACTGTGGGAAATAATCCTGAGAAGAGTAGGAAGCACTAATGAATACTTGCTCTTCTCAACCTGACCTACAGGTAGAAAGGCAGTTCCTGTTCTGACATCTCTTGCTCTGCCATCTTTAGCCATCAAAGAAATCACTTAAGAGGGTGAATGATACAGTCTGGAGCTCACTCATGAAATAGCACATGTAATTGAGATTATAAGTATCAGTAGAAGCTGTCTGAATCATCACCTCCTTGCATGTGAGAATCTAATACTGCATGTCAGCGTAAATCTGAACATCTGCAGCTAGCAACTGTATTTCTCATATTCTGATAAGTCTGTTTCTAAATCAGAGGTGATACAGAAGAGAAAGTTTGCAGATTTTGAGGGGGGAAAGAGAAGGAAACTCCAGCTTCTGTGATCATAGTCACAAGCTGACTGATTTACTTATTTATTGATGACATAAGTCATGTGTCATTTATAATGTGCCGCCACAATACAGCCGGAATGGTTGGCTGGCAGCAAATTATCCTGAACCTTGTGGAGGTAAGTAGGCTCCAGCATATTTTAAAGATGCCAGACATTTTGTCTCTTTGGCCAAGCCTTCTCAGTCATTTATAAAGTTACATGGAAAGGTCAATCTGTACTTATAGATACAATATGATTTAACCAGATTACATTATTTCCATTTACTTAAAAAATAAATAATTTTTTTAAAGCACAGCAAAATGAATAAGTTTGTTAAATATCTCTTGGGAAAGGACTTCACTGTCCCCTGGGATATGACTGCTAGTTTTCCACTCTTCTGAATACATTAAAAAAAGTTAATCAGACTGGAATTTCAGTAGAGTTTCTGTTGGAATATAGAGGTTCTGAGCAAATACAGTTTTTAAATGCAAGAAGCCTTCAGAAGAAAGTCTATTTATGAGTGAAGTTCTCAGGGAAAATGTGATACTATTCAAAATAAAAACTACAGTTTCAAGCATTAAAAATAAAAGGGGAGATGAATCAACTATATGTAATTCTTCTGTTTAATGAAATTAAATGACCAATGATTTGGTAAAGTACATTCGGAATAGTGCTCAGATCCAATTTTAAACACCTTATTGGAGACTGAATATAATTGGTGTTGCAATTATTTTCAAGGAGGAGCAGGCTTGGGGAAACAAAATTTGTTTTGCCTTTTTCTGTTTTAAATTTTCTGCAAATGATATGTAGTTTAACTATTGCTTTAAATTGCCTATTTATGTTTATTGAAAGAGGGTTTTGCACTCTAATAGCATGTTAAGCCCCTTCTAATTATATTG
The DNA here is from genome assembly GCF_014805655.1 of Passer montanus. NCBI lineage: Eukaryota > Metazoa > Chordata > Aves > Passeriformes > Passeridae > Passer > Passer montanus. Next base: position 18,832,446 of record NW_024367707.1, read on the forward strand.
AGAATGTTTGCAAACACACATTGGTCTTCAGTTTTTTCTCAGGCTAATGCAAATATTGATGTACAAAATTGGAATAGTTTGAAATTCTTGATAAAAATTTTTTTCCTTCTTTATGTTCATGCTGAAAATCAGAGGATGTTTTACTCCTTTACTCCAGCAGTAGAACAAATCTAAGAAAATAAATCAACGTATCTGAATTAGTCGTCTGCTTTCAAATATTAGAAGACTTTCACAAATTCTCAAACCTTCTATTCAATATTCAGTTAATCTCCCAGTTAAGGTTTAATTCTAGATTTAGCTGATGGAATACATAGAACAGCTTATAACTATCACTAAGTAGTGGCAATGCTGTGACTGGTCAGGGACATGGTATTCAGAAAAAATGTAAAATTTAGGAATTCTCAGAAGTTAAGGTCAGTGAAGCAAAATAATGAGAATGTAGGGTGGAAGATTATAAGAAAATTGAATGTCAATAGTGCTGCATTTTTGAACCTGGACATATTTGCAAAAATGGGAGGATTCCATTCTCTTGAAATTCATTTTAACACTGAGCCAAGGCCAGGTTTCTGCTGCTATATTTCTTTAAAGAACTTCTTACCTGGTGAGCAAAGCTGTTGCTGTTAATGGCACACTATTCAGTGCCGTGAACCATGAGAAGGAATTTCAAACCAGGTCCTAAGAATTCCCATGCTCAATTAATGGAATTTTTTCAGGCCAGGGGCTTTCAGCCTGTGGTAGAAGATGGCAGCTCTGCCATGCAGAGGGACCATCCTCAGGAGCCCTGGAGATTTGCCTTTTCCCCTGTGTCTGATACCTGCCTTGCCAGCAGAAAGTCATCAGTTGCTTTATCAGGATGGCAAGCACACTAGTGATTCAGTGTTAAATCTACCTACCTTTTGTGGGTGCTGGCCAATACATAGTTGGGGTAGAAGTTATGAAGTTATGTACAAGCAGCTTGCAGCCTTTTTCAACCCTGCTGAAGATGTCTGAACAAGCTGACCCAAAAGAGGAGCTCTAAAAGGGACTGGGCAGGGAAATATCTTTCTACTTGAAAATTTTCTCCTTATACCAAAATATGTAGTGTTTGTTTATACTAAAACAAGACCATATCCATAAATTTAAAAAAAAAAGAATAAAAAGAGTAATTAATATTCTCTCTTCTGTACCTATTCTGTTTGCTTTCTAATTTGTAGCAGATGGAAGCCAAATGTTTTTAAAGAATCAAAACTAATTTTATAATGAGATGGTTCATATTTTCAAAATAACTTCTCCTTAAAATGCCAGTTATCATTTTGATTTTAATCTATAAAAACATTACTGTTGGAATATGATAATATTTTCAGTAGCTCCAAGTGAACCCACATTCTTGAGCTTTCTTCCATAATCCATGTTTGAAGATTCTTCCTTTTCACACCACTATCTCATTGTTTTACTTTTCTTTGGAAAAATCTAGAAACCTTTGTGTCACAGCAATATTCTCACTGTCTGCGAACAAGCTGTTATGCTTCTATTTGTGGTAGATTTTCTTGATTTAGAACAAAATCTGTTTTTTAAAATTTATTTTATTGCATGGGCATATATAGTACATTATGAGCAATTCTAACACAAACCAATAAAGAAGTCTGTCTTTTTTCTTAGTTAAGATTTAAAGAATTTCTAAATCAATATTTAAAGAAATGTAAGTGAAGATATGGCAAGAAAATAAACAGAACTGAGTAAAGTAGAACAGAGAAGGACATTGACAAAATATGCTTTCTCTTAAGTGACAATTCCAAATGTTCATTTAGGAGTAAAAATAAATGGATGGTGATGGTGAGACAGAAGCCTGCGGCAGAAAGGAAGCTGTAGTATGTGTCCAAAGCACCTAAATAAACAAGACTGAGAATAAAAGCTCTTATTCTTAAATACAAAGGAAAAAATCTTAAATACATTCTTAGGTTGCTTAACCGAGGATTCAAAGCATCTAATATAAAAAGTACCAAATGCAGATGAATTGTTTTTAATTAAAAAATGCAACTCAACATTTCAAGTGGCAAGATTATCTTAAAATTTCCAGCTATGATCTATCTTGATCTTTCCTCAAGTAAATATCTTGAAAACCTTCTGAAGAAACCCCAGATTAAGTCTATTCACATAGTGAATTTGTGGGGTAACCTATGCGGTGAATAGGCTACCACTGCAGAGAAAGCATTCTTTCTTGGAAAACATTTAATTCATCACTATTGCTGGGAGTAGCCCTGGTATGTCAGTGCCACTGTAACAGAGACACTTCCTACCTCTTAAAGATGAGTGAGGAGAAAATCAGGCGAGTAGAACAAATGTGTCTGTAGATAGGAAACTTGTCTGAGAAATTTCTATACATGTAATCTCCAAAATAAAAGCTTACAAACTAGCCTGTTATGAGGATTTCAGAAATTTCTCCAGGAATTTTTCTAAAAATTGAATATACAGTTTTTGAATGGTTGCTATCATGGAGGAAAGGTTTATAGCAAGTAGTTTTGAAGCAAAGAAATGTTTTCACCTACTTCAGCAACACAGAAGAATGGCTAATGTTAATGTAATTCCCTGTCAAAAGTACAAAAAGGGCACAGATCTAGGAAGTAGGTGATGCTACTCTTAAGCTGTGAAGGAAGGCACATCATGTGTACTTTGCACTTCACATTTTATGATGCCAGAAGTTAAATGCATGATATAAAATTTGCAGGAGCTGAACTATACGATAATTATGATAATTGGGGCCATTTCTCTCCGGGGAGTGAGCTCTAATAGTTAAGGAGTGACTCGATGTTAAAATAAAAATCTCACTATGCATTGATTAATTAAATAAAAGGTATCCAGAAGGTTTATTGCATAGTAGCAAGGGACATGATTTGTACTTTCTATGGGCCACAGTATGCATTTATTAAAAACCATATCTCTGTTTACTGGAAGTTAAGACTGCAACAGGACATACCCTTTCATCTGAAAATTACAACTATGGAAATGAACACCTAGGTGGGAAGATGTATAACCTTTTCATTTTTATATTGCCTATAACAGCAGCAAACCTGTGCTTTGTGATGCTTCCACTTCCATTTCTGATAGCCATGTAAAGGTATTGCTCTCCAGAGGTGTGTCAGAGAGTGCCTTGGAGTACTGATGGTGACTGAAGTGGTCCACTTCATCATCCACTCTCTCAGTGTCTCAAAACCTTTGGAGAATGCCTCACATCTGGTCCTGATTTTGTGAAGAGGGCAAGTATGTCTTCACCTGGCAAGTGCTTAAACTGTGTTTAGTGTTAAGCAAAGCATCCTGGGGCCTTGTTCTGGCACTAAGGCCAGCATAGTGGCTTGCAACTGCACTAATAAAGTCACCCTTCGGTAAAGGGCATCCACCTCCACACCAGCTGTTGGAAGTAGTGCCAGGGCTGTACTAATTCTTGAAATATGGCTGGGGAAGTCCTATATGGCAAGACCAAACTGTGCTTGCAGCTATTCCAACTATTCTAAACTATTCCAACTGTAATTTTACAGTATAGCTGATGGACTTCCCCTACCCAAGAACTTTGCCTGACACTGTTTAACTTAGCAATATATAACCCTAAATATTGGATCAGTAAGAGAGTACCAAGAATCACATAGACATAGGCCAATGAGTCTGATTTCTTTGCCCTGGCTTTAGGACATTTAGGAGAAAACCTCTACTGATTTTAAGACTCATGATGACACTGAGGCCCCTGTGCACAGGTATTGCCTCTGCTTGGAGGTGTTGTCCCCATGCTGCAGGCTGGGTGGGCTGGGCTTAGAAGGGAATAACAGTCTGCCTTGAAGGGCTGAGGTGGTTAACACTAAATAAGGTGACAGTTGTCCCAAGCTGTGGGGAGCTGTGTGACAACACACACTTCCAGAGCTCACCCTATTCAGATGAGATCCAAGCTATTTTCTCAGTATGCAACTACTAGACACTTTTGATCTTGGGCTCAATCCTTTTATACAGATAAAAGGATTGAGCCCACAAAAAGATGGGCTCAATCCTTTTATCTGTATATGTAAGCAGAATATTATAGATTTAGAATTAGATCAATTAAACTGTTTCTCCTTAGGAACCTATGTTTTTTGATCAGTGCTGAGTCACCTTAGGAAGCAGGTTAGAGTGTTTTGCTCATGAGTTTTGGGCTGAGAATATTGCTCTAGCTTTTATATTCTGGATGATGTTTTGACTTAAAAAGGGGATTTTTCAGAGCTTGTTGTCAGGCCTAGTAGAATAACTAACTTCTGAAATCTGTAAGGACAGACTCAAAGGAAAAATAGCCTAGATAAACCAGTTGGTACAGGGAATGGTTTCCAAAATCAAGGTAACTCCTCTGAAATTCACCCCTTCAAGACTTCTTTTCAAAGAAGAGACTTCTAGCACAAGTCGCTCTGCCGGTCTTGGTTGATGCAGTGTGACACAAGGCAAGCAGTTTAAATGCCAGGGCAGTTGATCTGCTGTGTACAGACTAACATAGAAAAAGAATACACAAGTGACTTTATTCTGAAATCATGTTCTTAACTCATCAAAGTTGTTTTGTTTTGTTAGGTTAGAGGAGTATGGTGATAACATAGTGATGAAGCCTTTTTCTCCTAAACAGCCTACCAACAAACCTTTGTTTGTTGTCTTTGTAAGTACATTCTATTAATGGCATATATTTTTACAGTGTAGATGATGCAATGTTAGAAGCTGCTTTCTACACAGTTTAATCTGAGATTGTATGCCATAACATTGCTTACATTGATATGAATATTACTTGAGCTTACAGTGTCAGAGATAGCTATCTCAACAGGATAGTAAAACAGCTGATTACTTCCTGAAGCACCTCTTTAAATCAGGAATCCTCACAATAAAATGCCTTTTAAGAATCCTTTTAATATTAGAGCATTCAATAGTTAATCACCTTCAAAAACTGTAAGGTACCATGGTAAAAGGAGGAAAATGTCCTTCCTCCTTCCACAGGTACTTCATCCTTGTTTGCAATTTAAATGCAGCTTTGGTTTATTATTTTTAAATGCCTTCATTTAATAATTAATTCAAAAAGATTTTTTTGCAAAGCTGAGTAGAAAGCAAGAATGCTGAAAGCCTCCTCTCAGTCTAGACTGCTATTTTTTGTGTACAGAGGCAAAATGTTTGATGTCATTCCTGAATAATGTTCAGCAATGTTTTATCCATCTGAGTTATCCAAATACAAGCAAAGGGCAACTCCATATTTCAGTGACCTGACTAGTCCCTTTGTTAAATGGCCAGCTCCACTTAGCTGCAGATGGTCAAATGATATAAAAGTATAAGACATCACAAAAAGAGGTGCTGTAAGCTCTGGAATCTATTTTTGCAATCTGTGCTCATATTTTCTATTTCACAGAATCTTGTCCTCAGTAGAAAAGTTCCAGAAGTTTGCATTAATTAATTTTATTTGATCTATGTAAACTAGAAAAAAATCCATGAGGCTGACACTTTGAATCCAGTTCAAACTTGTTTAGATTAACTTCTCTTAATTACTAACCTAAGTGAAAACAAAGCAAGGGTAAAATCACTTCCTATGCACCACTGATGGATGTGTCTTCAGTGAAGAGTTAACATGAATTATCCATGCTTGAATTACTCTGTTTGTATAAGCTCTGTTTGCATGAAGGCAACCACACTGTGAAATAACACCAGAGTTTGTTTTGTCCACGCTATGCTTGTATGTAATACTAACAGTTGTGGATGGGCATCCTATGGATTTCTGTACTGGAGCATGCTGCAAAACAAAACAAAAAAAAAACAAAACAAAACATCCCCAGTTATTTGTTTATAAGAAAAGGCTGACCTCTTTAGATGAGCAGAAGGCACTGAAGGACTGTATAGCCTTGAAGTTTTCCCATGGAGCAAACATATGTCCCTGCTACAGGGAGATCCATTGTTAGACTGCATCCATTAGTGGGCCAGCCAGTTAGAGCCACAAGCTTCACCATGCTGAAGTTGGGATCCTGGTTAAACTTGGGCAACATTTAGGCTAAAATTAGCTTTGCAGAGATGTTCTTGCATTTGGAATTAGCCTCCTGCACAGTAAGATGCAGATCTTATATTGCTCAGATCTGCTTAGTGACAATAAAATGTCAGATTCAGGATGAGCTTGCCTGGATGCACTGTGACTGCTGCTTTTGAGGTCAGGTGCCTGCTTAGAGTAATAGTCTGCATATTTTCCTGAGCCTTTTTCTGTGATATCTATGATATCTGTGATAGCCATTTTATCTATCCTCTGACATACGTATAAAACTTAGTCATTGCACTGAAGATGTATCTTCTCTACTCCAAATTTTGAAAATAAGAAAGAAGGTAACAGTTTTCAGGACAGGTTACTGAGAATGGCAGTTCACTGTTGGAGGAAACTGAAAACAATATCCAGCTATTCCAAATTTAAAAATCTGTTTGGGAATCTAAATACATATTTGCTCACTTAAATGAATGGCCTGACTTTTGGAGGTGCTAAGTTGATCCAAACTCAGAATGTTTTCCATCCTCAAAAATCTGGCCAATTGCTTTCATGTCTCTCTGTGGAATGTAGTCACCCAAGTTTGACAGTTTTGGCTCTAAGGTTTAACTTGACTGAAAACAAACTGGCTTCAAAACTGTAGGGGAGGTTAGCAGCAGCTGCTCAAACCTATGTATCCAAGAAAGAAAATCTTAAAATGTCAAATGGATTTCTTCTCATGAAGTCAACCAGCAATAAACAGGAACAGAAGCATACCTGGAAGGGTAAAACTAGACCTCAGTCTGCTATTTCTTGCTCACATAATGTTTCTGAGTAACTCTGCCCAGGGTCAGGTGCTCAGGTGGACTGTTGTACAGGAACCTGAGGCTTGTCATTTTCATAAAAACATCTATAATTTAGATACTGCTCTCTTCAGTTCTCAGCGGAGGAGCTGTGAGCTGGCACAATTATAACCTCCATACCATTCCTCTTCAAAATAAATGAATAATCTTGCAGGAAACAAGAGCTGCCCAGGCTGTGGCAGACTGGTAGAGAATGCTGTAAGAATATGTTTGCAATGCTTTGTGCATCTGCGGATAAAATGAAGTTCAAGAAAAAGGTAGTTAGGAAACTTTCCAACTGAATTTGAAACTCAAACCGAGACTCAAAAACTGAGACCAGAATTAGTGAACCATTTGGTTTTAAGTATTTGAAATTCTAGCATAAAATTATCTTTCAGTAATGGAAAAAATAGAAATTAATATTGAAATGATTCTGCATTCAAGAAGTGCAAATCTGTCTTCAAGTTCATTTAGCAAAGTGACATTTAAATTACTATGAAGAATTGTGTGTGCTATATATTATTTGTAATTTCATAAAATGTTGGAATGAGATTGTCCTGGGATCAGCATATGATTAAACTGATTATATACCTTATATACATGGTATGCTTCTTTTTCAGTCACAATCAAAATACAACCTTCTTTTATTAATATAATAATTTAGATGTCATAACTGAGATCTCAGTTAAATATTTTTAATTTCTATTCACAGCCTTTTATTCTCTATTAACACACTCATTTCCTCTCACCTAAAAAAAGATTCTACTTTTCCCATCACCACGATGGCTGACATCTGCTAGGATGACCCCCTGCCCCTCGCAGCAAAGCACTGCTATGTAGAAATGGACGACAGACAGATGCTCTTCTCCTCATTCTAAAGAACTTCAAAAATACGGATGGGTGCAGAAGAGGGCACCAAATACTAACTGTCAAAGCAGACACTGTTTTTCTCTCCTTAACACCCATGCTGAGTATTTTTCTTTTCCTCACTCCCAACCCCCATATATGCATATGTGTCTTAATACTCAAAATAAGTCTTACTATTTTATTTTGAGTCTAGGAACACTTCCATCCAATTTCCTTCAGGCCTGTTGATCTTCCTTTTCTGCTGTGAAAACAAGGGTGCGAGTAGCGGAAAACTAAAGAATATGCTACTGTAACCCACGCTGGCAGCCTGTGTCGCTCCTGTCTGCCATCTCTAAGCTCAGGCAGCAGAGGTTAAAGTCACTAAGCTCAGAAACCCACGTTTCAGCTCCTGCTATACTTGCTGTGCCACCCTGGGTGTTATACAAGGAGGACTCAATGTAAAGTGAAGACTGCATAGTTAAAATTACCTCAGGAAACTCCAAAATTAAGATTTTAAGTGTGATATGTTAATTTAGCTGTATTACATAGATAGCACCTTCTGCATTTTTATTGTTTTTATAGTTAAGGCTTATTATCTGTCATACATGCATTCTGACCCAGTTCTTCAAAATCCATTGAAGTCAAGGTTTCATCACTGCAATACACAGAAGAATTACATGCTGATGATAAGGTAACATCAGGGACAGGGCAGAAGGCAGAAATTATGACTTTATCTAGTTCTAGTATTCTCGTTGTCCCAGGACTATGGAATCAAACCATCATTGTTCTCCTGTAGATGTAGTTTGCACATTTCTCTTCATTGTGTCTGAATATCTGTAGCCTGGTCCATACATAACTCCCATGGAAAACAGGAATTCCAAATTAAAATCCTTTTGGAGTTGGGCAAGAGTATTTTTCTTCAAGATTAGTAGAGCACTGAACTATGTGGGAACTAGATGCCCAGCTAGTGATGTATGAGAGCAAAGCTCTTGAGCATGTACTAAAAAGAATGCTTTGTTTTGGTGTCTAGGAAACTTTGTGCCTGAAAGCAAAGGCCGTGGTAGATATTGGACATATGAAAGGTAATTATGCGGTGCTTGTTCAGAGACTCGAGAAACAAGAGTCTCTCTTGTGAGAGTGTGTGAGAGAACTGAAAAATTATGAATCAACAAATGAAATAAAGATATTATAGAAATATGTGTTACTTTACTGGCAGTAGAATATTCTGGACACACAACATGTTGAATGCTTTATTTTTAACTATTTGTCTTTCAGACTATCTGCTAATAATACATGAGAATACATGTTTCTTTCCAAAGAAACATGGAAAGATTTATCTACATGTTTCCATATATGGGATAGGAATTTCTACAATACCCTTTCATCAGAGTTGTGTATCATGCACACATGCACACTCATAATTCAAGCTTCACAAAAAATTGGAAAACAGCATGGGTGCTAGTAGCTCAAAGTCAGAATCTCTAAAAACCTAAAAAAGGTATAAAATGGAGACTCCTCTGTAGACTGATGGTGGCACTCGGACCATCAGTGATGAAAACCTCAAAAAGAAGTAGCTGTCTGTGTGTGTTAATTCCAGGTACTCCTCTATCAGGGCCCTGAGGGATTTCTTAGGGTCTATTCCAGATTTGAGAAGGGAAAGGAGCCTTGGAAAACAGCTATAAGCATCATAGCTAAATCATGGAAAGCTGAATGACACAAAAACATATTTTGACTTCTACTGAAAAAAATATTCTTCTAGACTGCATATTGCCATAGTATTTTTGCTTCTCTCTTCTGGTTTCCATCTTGGTTCTTGACACAAACTGCTTGTTTCCAGTTTCTTGGATCTTCACTGCCTAATATTGTTTTGAATCTTGCATCCTTGTCCCATGAAACCATAGTTATTACCCACTTACTGCACTTCCAAATAAGTACTTTTACCCTTTTGCTCATCTTTCTCTCGGGAAGAATTCCCAGCAGATGTCTGCAAGCTTACCTCATTCCCTGCTTTAAAAGCATCTCTAGGCCTACAACCCCTACAGCAACAGTCAGGCTGCTGGCCATGATGCTGAACAATGTCAGCTCTCGTTTTCTTTGTGTTTCTCTCTGAGTGTCTGTGTTCCCAATGCTGTCTCTAGTTTCATTCTTAGATTTTCTTCTCTTTCAGGCAAGAGAGCCTTTTGTGAGTTGCTGGTGCAGCACCTTTTCTTGCAGTAAACTGAGGGCTCCAGGTGAGAGTATAAATCAACACACTGAGGCTGATTGTCTTAGGCAATCACTGTATTCTCCTGTGCAGATTGTCTGTAATTCCTCTACTGGATCTCCAAGATGCTGGTGGAGGAGGAAGGGGATAGTCAGGTGGTCCTTCTGACCCAACTGCTGTATGAAGGATTCTCTGGAGCAGATGGAAGTGAAGGCTGGGTCAGGTCAGGTCCCACATTCTCACTGTTATAATGGCCCTTTGGTCTGCAGGGAGAGTTAAAGCTGCCTTCCACAGCTTTTTTTTGGAAGCTGCTGCCTGGAGATCTGCCCCATCTGCTTCATCCAGGCAGTGAATCAAGCCTGTTGTGCTTAAACCATTGACCCCTACTCTGAGAAATACCAGAGAAGAATAGACTTTAGCTAAATCTTTCACTAGCACCCTCTCCCCTTATTTTTCTCCCTCCCTCCCATTGTTTTGAAGCCACGTCACTTTTTGTTTGCTGGAGGAAGATTAAACAAAGGAAGCCACCAGTGGCGCTGGGGTTTTTTGCTGCACGTGTTGTCTGCATCCCTCGGGCAGCCTTCCAGCAGGTATGCCCATACAGCTGCAGAGCCATTCACTGCTGAGCCATAAAACTGCTGGAAGGTCTCACCATCTGTGAGGAAGACTGTGTGAGAACTTCCTGCTATTACTGGGTGGCTTTCATGACAAATATCAGTGCCGAGCCCATTAGGATAGCCAACATTTTAGAAATGGCATAAGGTGTTGCAAGGTTGTTCTCTTTCTCTGTCCTAGTAGGGTGAGTCATGAAGTTTTGTAGATGTTCTCGCATGAAAAAATACTGGAATGGTTATGACATTTTAACACCATGGTACACTGAGCAATTGTGAAACTCTTCCCATTGACTGCCTGACAATGTAGCAAAGATTAGGGTTAGAAATTGTGCTACCATTACAGGAAAGAAAATGAGAGAGGGAAGAAAAGCAAAACCAACCCAAGAGCTGGCACTCAGAACTTTGGTAGCCTGGCAGAGTCAATGGAAAAAAAGAACTGTGGCTCTGTATCTCGTCCATCATCCACACATTTCTGCCTTGCTGTTCACAAAATAAAAATGCATTTTTCCTTAAAGCCACTACAACTCTCTTGTCCAACAGTGTATTAATTTAATTCGTAGTTGATTATGAAAGGTATTGAAATAAAAATAATTTGAAATGGTACCTGACTGTTGCAATGCAAGTACCTGTAGCTAAGCCCAGGGCCTTACTACAAGTTATTGTTTCAGGTATCTCATAATCATATGGAGCAAAAAGATATATTTCTTCTCTAGCTGATCAGTAGTTGGATTACAACCACTGTTACCCAAACATCTTGCTGTTATGGGAAAAAGTACATCTGAGTTTGAAAAGCCAAATCATGACATGTAAAGAAACAAGTTGGAAAAGAACCTTAACTAGTATATCTGCAGCTGTAACCTTAACTAAACCTTAACTAGTACATCTGCAGCTGTAATTAATGTGGAAAAGGAGAAATAATTACTACACTCTTAATTCAAAGCCACAAAAATCAGTGAGACATCTTCCCTTGCCTTCAGTGGATCTTGGATCATATCCCAAAAGATGGCCTCTGACTTGACCAAGATAGTTATTAGCCTTTTGTTCAGTTTAATTATGCTTAATGAACATGACTAAAGCATGTTTGAGCAGTCCTAGGATGGTGTGAGCAGTAGCAAGATTTAAAGAGGGAAAAGTTATCTGGCATTTTTTAAAGATTAGCTCACACCCTTCAAACTTTTTAATCCAGATGCAGCTAGCTGTTACGGTTGTGTTAGCCATCTGGTACTATAGTCTTTGGCTGAAAACAGAAGCAATATGTATCACCACTGCTTTTTGTTTCCAGGAAAAAGGAACGCTGTTTTTATGATCATCCATTCATTTAGTATCAAGCACATTTCACACTTGAGTTAACTGGAGACCTGCAGTTGATATATTCTGTGCTAAGAAGACGGGCTTTTTATGGCTGATGGTAGAAACAGAGATGCAGAGGGAAAGGTTGCAGTTTCAGAGTAACTGAATAGAATATCATTGGGTTTTTTAGCTTTCCCTTCATAAAAAGATTTTTAATTTAGTGACACGTCTCAAATAACAAAAGGGTTTGTGCTTTCTGATTTTGCAGTTCAAAGCAAATAATATCTTCAGCTATATTTTTCTGAGCATTAAAACATTTGTAATTGCCTTCCACTAACCTTTCCAGCATACTACAAGTAACTTGATTTTATATACTTACTCAAACATTTTATTTTGTTCAAATAACAGATGCATGCAAAAAAACTACCAGCAATAGAGAGGAGAAAGGAAACTGCGAAGACAAAGGACATGGTGGCTGCTTAAAAATGTTATTCTTGGTACACAGCAGTACCAAATTACATCACCAAAGGAACCTCCTGACTTCTCATTGCAGGGGATTGAACTAGGTGACCGTTCAAGGTCCTTTGCAACCAAACCCTTCTAGGATTCCAAGGAGACATAAAGTCTTTTTGAGAATAAAGGGAATGCTGCTGTCACACCATGCAGTAAAGGACACCAAGGACTCCTGTATTTTCTATATCCTGGAGACAGGAGTAGAGTTGGAGCAGGTCTGTTAGCTCAGCTTTCTCTAGGTCTCCTAGGTAAAAAATTAACGCTTAAAAGAGTGGAAGAAGATAACACATCCTGGATCCATAGTTAGTGACTTTGTTTGACCAATGCACAAAGTCAGGAAGTGATACAGCCCAACAAGCCCACTCAGCTATTTCCTATCTGGCAGCAGTTACAACTGCTTTTTGAAGAATATAGTATAGCTTCCTGGCTATACTATATACAGGCTGCCATTAAAAATGCCCCCACTATTTCAGTGAAACCAGCCCTTATTTCTGCCAGGTTAATGTGTGGATCCCTTCTTTCCTCTCAGTTACACCTGACCTGCACTGCTCACAGTAGAGGTTCACGACTATGACTTGGCTCCCAATAAGCTGGCTAGCAAGGAGATTTTCCCTGTGCCGTGCCTTCTGTATCTGCACAAGAAATTTTGCATACCCAAGCATGTAACAAGAAACCTGTCAGCATATACTGCCTGGCAATTTTAATCTAGGGCTATTGGAGACCAGAGGATACCTAGGAGGGCCACCTGGCCTTTTCCTAAGCTGTTCCTCAGCTAAAGATGATCCTGCATCCTACAGTGCTCAAACACCCATCTTTACCTTATGTATGTCATCCAGCTATTGCATGTTTTAGGTACCTGTCATCTCAGTGTCTAAATCCAAAGAGAACAACTTAAGCAACTGAGGGGAAGCTGGAACTGGGGGCAGATTTCACTGGAAGCTACTCATCTAACCTGCTGAGATGTCTGAAACACACTTCAAATGATATATATGTATATGTATAAGTGCTTGAATAGCTTAAAGGATCTAGGCTCAAGTGCTGATGTTGCTGTTGAAAATGACTCCTACCTCATATATGCTTTATTGAAAAAAATTAAGTGTTAAATACAGAGAAGCTTCAGAAATGCTGCATATATATATATGTGTGTATAGAGAGAGACAAAGATGCACAGTCTTGTCTGAGCAACAGCAAGTTGTAGTAACTATTATAGCCACTCACATGTCTGCAAGAATAAATGGGTCAGGATTTCTTGGTCCAATAACCCAGATTCCTAAAAACCCACTGGAAAATATTTTAAGTGATAGGAGCTAACATTAAAACAATGGGAATTTGCTCTTGGGATTAGCAGGGTCCACCACATTGCAGGCAGATTAGCAGGCAACTGGATTCACCCTGTCTGTTAAAATGTAGTAAGACATTCTGTTTCTTAGTAGGTCTAGCTTTATAAATCTGATCTTCAAAATGGTCTTGGGAAGTGTTCTGCATGGGCAAGCTCTCCTAAGGCTGAAATACTGGGATCTGCCTGTGCTTCTCAGAAAGAGCGAGCTGCAGCACAGAGGGTGAGGGCTGCTCTTTGCCATTTGCCTACTGCCCACTCCCAATCCAGCTGACTGCCATGCAGACAGGCTCTCTGGCATGTCTGAACATCCCCAGGAATATGGCTTTCCATATGATAGGAAACACCATGCGGCTGCCTGCCTGCAATCCTGCAGTTGGCGCAGCAGGCAGGGCTGATCTTGAGGGCAGACTTTGGCAGGCAGGAGAGACATCCCCTGGAGGAAACCTCCATGTGTTTCATTGAGAAGGGAGCTGGCAAGCGTGGCTTTTACACAGTGTTGCTACTGCCATATACAGTTGGTGAGCAGTGAGGGTCAGGCTGCCTGTTTGTGGAGTACCTGCAGTCGTAAAACATCATATTTTCTTTTCTATTTTTCTGTCTGTGTCTATGCTTGTGTTGTGTGAGTCCACTGTTCCTGCCTGAAGAACAGTGCTTGTGATATCAAGATTGAAAGGAATCCCCAGCCTGTCCTCTGGCAGGCAGAGCTGGAAACCTCCTCTAACAACTGCCTGTGTTTTGCATTTAAGCGGAGCCACTGCTAAATCTTTTGCCTCAGCCTCTAAGTGCCCATCAGTTTTTCTGTCTCTGGAAACAGCAACACTGACAATTTAAAGAGGAAGAAAGGGGGGAAGAAAAGAATGAGTGAAGAAATGAGCAATGTCCAAAACAAATAAGGAAAGTAACAGCATAAGGGGAGGCAGCGGGTGAGCTCCTCTGCCCTGCTCTGCTCAGGGCCTCATCCATCCTCCCACCGCCATAGATTGCCATTGGAATGTGATGGGGAGACAGACACATTTTGAGGCTAATATACATCCTCCATCCTCCCCATCACAGCTGCATCTGGCCCTGCGGTGGGTTATCCTCTCCCTCCAAATGTTCAAGTCATTATCAGTTTGACAAATCCAATATATATAGAAAAATCTCCAGGCAAAATCTGTATTTCCAGAAAACGAGATTCCTATACCATCTGCAGCTAATTGTTTCATACCATATTCGTCTCAGGCCTGCTGAGCCCACTCTAGGCCTGCTGAGCCCATCACTTACCCTGGTTTTACACAGGAGGAGCTCCACTGTCTTCAGTGGATTAACAGGATTAACACTTTTGTGTATGAGAGCAGAATTCAGGGATGAAGGAGCATCCACCACTACCTCAGATCTACCTTGTCATCACCTTAACACTGACAGGCATGTGCTTTGGTGATGGGCAATGAGTCTGGTTTTCAGGGGAAAGGGAGAGGAGGCAGCCAGCCAAAACTGGCTGTGTTGAGGAAGGGAAAGATGAGTTGTTGCCTCTGAAATCAGATCCAAACCACTGGGCAGGGAGATGCCGGCTGCAAAGGGTTGCAGCCATGGCCCTGCGCTTGCCTCTTGCCTAGGGTGATTGGCAGCATTTCCCCTCATTCAAAATTAGAGAAAACAACAGAGCTCAGCAGTAATCTTGATTCTAGAGCCTTGTTGAAACTCTAGACACACATATCTGACAGATACAACAGAGATTAATGAGCTGTGACCAGAAGTTTGATTTTTCTGTCAAGTGCTCCCATCCGTTTTTAATAAACAGGGGAACAACATAAACTCCAGCGCCTGCTCTCCGCTGTTTAAACCGGGCAGGTTGCTTTTGGTACCATGCGTGTCTGTGCTGAGTTATGACTGTAACCACTGAAAAATGCTGGGGTTTTGTTGGGTATTTTTTTCCCCATTGGCCATTTTGTGGCTTCTTTTTTGATGAGTTTTTCTCCTTCCATATTGTTTCTTTTGTTCTCAGCATGGACTGTCTGGTATTTTACCACTGGAAGCTGTCAAATGTAATATCATGTTTACAGCTAAATGAGTTCAATTTAGTGTCATTGGTGTATTATCTGGAGCACATAAGTGCCTAAAAAGCCCACTGCTTTGTTTTTAACAGCACTCTGCTTTATTTTTTTATGGGGTTTTGGAACATGGTTTCCTCATCCCTTCCAAGTACAACAGGCTGAGCCAGCTAGAGTGGAGCCTGAGGAGCATGTCATAGTCTCTTCATGCTTCTGGTTTCTTACATTATAATCGGGCATTGCTCTCATAAAATAGTAATCAGTACATAGACATCTGAATTTGTCAAGAATTCATGGTAAAGCAGTCCCTAAGGATTATATGCCACAGAAATGTGTTTGAGAATTCCTCTATATTTATTTCTCACAAACTGTGATAGAAGCCACAAACAAAACAAAAGAGGATTGTTTATACCCTGAGGTATTTATAGGATGGGGAAAAGAGTGAGGAAATACTGCCATAAATCTAACTGGCCACAGAATGTCACTCTTGCTCCATGCAAATAAAACTGAGAGGAAATTTACCTGGTAATATAAAACCTGGGTCTTAAGGAAGGCAACTCAGGCAAGCTGTTGCCTGTAGACAGATGAAATATGGCTATGCAGACATGGATGAGTGCGTACACAAACCCTCTCCTACAGGGAACCCAATGATATGCCTGCATGAAAGCCTTTGCAAACCTCTGATCTGGGTCTGCATCTGAAGTCAAATCCTGTGGGTGACTCTTCTCAGTCTTGCCAACAGGTGGGTTGGGGACCTTAGAACGAGAAAAACCCTGGATCTTAAAAACCCTCTCCACACTAAGACAGACATGCACAGCAGGCCCCAGCCTGTGTTTAGGGCACATCAGTCTCCCTGCTGAAAATACCTGATTATCAGTAGGATTCTGGATTTGAGGGAGGTCCTTTCTGAGATGTAGGTTCAGGACCACAGAGAAACAGCTAGCCTATATTATTTCAAACAAAAGCTACTCTTGAATAAAAAGCATTTGCAGTTTCAAAACATGAAATAAAAGCTGCCCTGAAACTGAAATTGTCCTTGACTTAATGCCACATACAACTGAAATTGCCACTAAATTTAACAGACCGATGCTTAGCATTTAATTGCCCCTGAAAAGACGTCACTGTCAGGAAGACACAGTGTCAAACCCCAATATTTTCGTTTTCATTCAGGGTTTCATTTCAGGTAGCAGATACCTGCTTCTCTAAGCCGTGACTTTGACCAGATTAGAAGACTGAGGTCACCCACCTGTGCAAGAAAGAATCCCACCATGGTGCCACCTCTGCACTTCTGCATTTCTCCTTGGGGAAAAAAAGCTTTGGCTGAGTTCCAGAGTGAGACTGGGGAAACAGAGTAGAGATTATTTCCTGACCCCTCTGGGCTGAAGGATTGAGATTCCCCCCCACCACCTTCTTGATAGGTGAAGCTTCTCTGGAAAAGGTACTGACACTTGTGTGATCTGTCTGTGACCACATTTGTGTGGTCTGTGATCTGTCTGCTGAAAACACATTTTTTATAGATCTGCAGAGGTGAAAAAAAAAAAAGTTTTTGCATTTATCAATTTTTACATGAGCAGAAGTTGAATTTAAAGAGTAAAATGCAAAAAATTGTATCATAGAAAATTCTGCAATGTTAGTTTTTGGTAAGCCTTGAAGTGTTTTGACTTAAGTATTTTTTCCTGATGTTTTTGGTCTAATCTTACTTAGATTTCAAAATAGAAACTTACTTTCAGTGTGAAAATTGCATATTTTCTTTTGAAAGTTACAGAAAGAGGATATTCTGATAATTTTAAAAAACATTTTCCAATTGTATTTGAATATGGTATTTTAATTTTAAAAATCCCATTTCCTCCCTAAGGCTTTGCTTTTGACAAATCCACATCTTCGAGTGAAAAACACTTTGCAGAACACTTCCCAATTTTGCCTAATATTTACATCTATTCTTCTCTGAGAATGTGTCACAGCTGTAGACCAACAGGAATCGCATAGAACACGGTTGATTTATGGTCAAAATAATATTTTTAAATCAACTTGTATTTAAGAGTAGTGAATAGCACATGTCCATATACCAGCAATGTATCATAAGGATTTTGTACCGCTTTTACATTTTTTACATTTCTTTTGCATAATTATACACGATTCATGTGTGATTGTAATTTTTACAATTATTTTACATAATTACATGTTATTAGAGCTGAAATTTGGGCATAGTTAAAGACTGCAAGCCAGATCCTCAATGTTTCAGGCACCCACCCTGATGGCATCATCTGTCTCCTGAGACAGGCAAATTGGACCAAAAGGGACTACCGTCCACTGAAATTAGAACAACCCCAGAGAGATCTGTGACTTTGAAGTGGCAAGGAAAAGGAAATTGTTTGTCGCTGCTGCTTTTATGCTTAGCTGCAGCTTTGGCCTTGTGTAGTGTGATCCCACTTAGACACAGCGCTCTTGGGGAGTTGAACAAAATTCACGGAAAGCTGCACATTGCTTTCCTGCATCTGTCCCCACTGCCTTCATCTCTGGACCCCAAACCACAGGTACTTGGATGCAAGGCAAACCTACAGAGGGGCTTCCATTTAATCCCAGAATATTGATTCCTCTGCCAGAAAAATCACATTTTCAATGTCCTTGGTAAATAAGTGGAGGAAGTGTCCCACATGCAGCAAAACCTGGGGCGTTTTCTTCACCTTGCCAGGCGTGCAGGCATTTTCTTCATTAGAGCAGTTGCTTGGTGGGACACACTACCCTCTGTGAAGGTGAATATTAATCACAAGTTTAGCTCCTGTCCTTTGCTAGCACCCTATTTTTGGCTGGCTTTCTGTTCCCCAGAGCTCAGGAAGGTCTCTGTCAGCTGAGATACATGGGGTGGGTGAATACCTTGTTTCCTTGACTGGATTATCCCTCATCCCCTCTGCATTTTAAGAGATTTGGTGGGCCCGTTAACAGCTTCTACCTGTTTTAAGACCTGTAACAGGAGGCTGAATGGTTCACTTCATGCAGCACCATTCGCCTGCCGTTTCTGCTCACGGTGTTGACATGATTTATGTAAATCATAAAATGTGGTGGGGTGACCTCACGAGTGTCCAGCTCTCCTCACGCACGTCTCTGGGCAGAAGGGCTAGTATTTATAAACAGTGGTATATTCACGTCTCAGTAACCTGCTTTATTTACACTGCTTGAGCAGGGCTGCTACTGCACAAATGAAATATTATTCCCCACCATGTGCGTTTCGTTTTTCTGTCGGCTCTGTGTTTTCTTTCATGCATTGCCCTCCCTGTCGGTGAGTTTGTCAGCAGCTCTCCCCAGCAAGGGGCTGGGGAGATGGGAAGGGGGTGAGTGAGGTTTGCTGCCATTTCCAGAGCAGATGGTGACAAGCAAGTGTGGGACCCCAGACCAGCAGACTAGCAAAATCCACACTGGGGCTACAAACTGAGCTCCAGTTTCTGCAGTTTGGAGGGGAGCAAGCCGGGGCTCTGCATTAGCAACCAGCGGGGCTGCAACAACACAACCTTTCCCCACAGCCAAAGCCATTGCTTTGCTTATGGTGCTCCAGCCCATCACATGCTTCACTTGCTGTGCTGCTGCTGGTGGGGTGCTTGTTCTTAGGAAATCCTGGTCTTGGCTGTTCTTTGATGAGGGTAGGTGAGAGTTAGTCAAGCTGTAATCAAGCTTCTCAGGCATCTGGATATGGTTGAACCAGCTGGAATTTTCTAGCAAAGTCATCTTTTTGCAGTCATTTTTAAGGAGATCTTTTTACTACAGCCTCCAAAGAGCTCATGTCTGGCTCATAAATTAAGAGAAAAATGTCTTTTCTCTCAAAATAACCACAGTAATGAACCCAACCATAAAAACTGCTTATCACCCTTCAGGTTTAGGGGCACTTATTTTTCATTTTTAATTTTTACCACTAATTTAAAAAGGGGGGAAAAATGTTTAATGGTCCTTAAAGTATCTTGTTTAAAGTTGTGTCTGATTCATTATCTCACCAGCTTCTCCTGTTTTGAAAATGTGTTTTTATTTTTCGTTTTCTCAACAAGATATTTACGGTAAATGTGAACAAGTCGAGAAAATCAATAGCTGGAACTCTATCAACCTCAAAAGACTGTGAGCATTTCAAAATGAACTCCAAGGCCTGAAACTCCAGAGGAGAAAGAGCCCTCTATTGCCTTTACTGATGGAAAGGGAAAAGCATCTCATAAAAAAGCTCAATTTCTGTAAACTGTGTATACATTACTCTTCTAGCAGCACTTGAGCAACACCTAAATCATGGGGCCACAAGTGCTCACCAGCTTTTAGATTCAGATGTGGATCTGGCTGTGTGGAGGGATGGGACCTGTGTTTAGATGGATCTTCCTTCTCCTGTCCTATGCTGTGGTTTCCACAGGAAGAAAATTCCTGTGTCTGGACAGAAAGGGAACAGCCAGTGCTGTGAAACATGATCGAGGCAAGCAGGAAACACCTCTCCCATGTTTGTTTGAAACGAGAGCAGAGGCAGAGCTAAAGAAGGATCAGGATTTGGGCAGTCACTTATTTGTTTGGTACCCCGGGAAAGTTTAGCTGCCAGCCTGGGGTCGCGGGCTGTGTGATGGGGGAGCAGCTCCGCTGGGGCCGGCAGGCACATCTGGAAGCAGACATTTGGCTTGCGGCTGCAGCCCATGTGTCAGGTTTGGTGCGTGTCTGGAAACGCGTGCGGCAAGGACCATCACCCCCAGGACTGGGGAGGGGAGAGCGGGAAGAGCCAGATGGCTGAAAAAACTTGCTAAGGGAAAGTACTTTTCTCTTTATATTCTTGCAAATCCTTTTTTCCTTGCCCCCAAATTCACAGCTGCATTTGCTTTCGTCTCATAAAGATTTCTTTTTTGTTGTTGTTATTCCCAGCATGTGATGGAGGAATTCCTGTTTGTTAAAGGCATTCGCCGAGGCTGTGGTAAACCTTCCTGGTTTACTGGTTGAGATCACAGGGTAGTTTAGCTATTTGTCAAAATGCACTAAGTGAAACCTGGGCCCTCTTTCTTTTCCCTATCTTTTGAAAGGCTTTTAAGAAGGGTCAGATTCTGCCCTACCTCCTTCCCTCACAGCAAGCTGCACCTTTTTTTCCTGTCAGAAGTGGAATTGCCTTTGCACAGCCTGCATAGAGGTAGTAGAATCTGGTTTAGGGAAATATTCTTCAAGTACATAATAAATTATTTCAGAAATCTAAATGACACTGAAATGAAAAATTGTCCTGTTGCACCAAAGGGATATTTAGCTGGGGAACCCCCACACTTAGTGTTTGGTATTTTGAAAAATATCAATATTCTCTTCAGCTTCTAGCTGAGGAACTGAGACCATGTTGTAATTCTTACAAGATGGATTTCCTGCTCTCACTCAAGGGGTTTTCCCCATAAAGTATGGTAGGAAGTGTGTTGAGCCTCATTAACTCTCATCTTGTTGCTGAAACAGCACTGGAAACTGTTGGAGATGTATATTAGGCAAAGCTGCCTTGGCTTGTGTGGACAGCAGTGAGAAGCTGCTGTGAGGAGAGGTGAACCAAGGTATGGTGAAAAGCAAAAGGAAATCAAATATGAGTCCAGAAGGAAGTTTGTCTATGGCAATATGTACTCTACCCTCTCTTTCCTATAGGTAAATAAATCACATCTGATTTTTTCCCAAAATCAAGTAAGAGTGAGTTGGAAACTGAGGAAGCCATTTCAGACCACTATCCTTTGAGATAGCTCCACTTTTACATTTTACATATTACATCCTGTTGTATTTGTCTGTCCACAAAATCTCTGTAATGTCTCCATAGATCTCAGAAAAAATATTTTACTCTCCATCATCTCTTTTACCCCGGCACTGTTCTGTAGGTTTTTGTAGAGCTGCTTCACATTTACAGAGGAGTGAAGGCGAGGAGAGCTAGAGATTTCGCACTTGATATTTACACACTGGACATAGGCTTCATTTATCTCTTCCTGAGTTTAACTCTCAGTGAAACAATTAAAAAGTCACCTTGAGGATTTATCTCTGAAAACACTTCAGCATGTCCTAAACAGAAGACAGCTAGGGAACTAGCAGTGCTCAGAATTCAGTGTTGTGAAGGACTAGACTGCAATCTTACACACATTCTGTCTATTTTATTCCCTGGCTTGGGGCTGGGATAGCCCATGTACGTGACTCCAGATGCTAGCAATATAGAGTACATTGAAAGCAGAGCTGAGGCAAAATGTTCTCTTTGGACTTCTTCAGGAGTATGGGAAAGTACAGATGGAGATTCAGGGTGTAAACTTTCCCCATTGAAAGTTTGATACAGTCAGTGTGATTTTCAGGTGGAGTGAGAGGAAGCTGGGGGAAACCTGTTCCCCTTCAGTGTATTTACTGCTTAACGTGAGCAGCCACACTCTCTAACCCAGCAGCAGATATTCTGCCTTGGATGTTGTATACATTATACTGCTGAAAGAAGAATAACACAGTAATAATGTCCAGCTATTACAGGCCTTAACCTTTTAGCCTCGAGGGACTGCTCAGAGTTTTGTGTGAAGAGTGCCTGTAGGGGCAGGGTACAAATTTGCAGGTGCAAAGTAGTATTTGCAACTACAGATCACAAAGGTGCAAATGCCACATTCTGGTCTTTTGCTCTGCCATCCGCCAGCCTGCAGGCAGAAAAACTGGGCACTGTGCAGAGCTCTGGTAAAACCTGTGATCCTAATTATTTAATAACATTCCAGTCAAAGGATGTACCACCTTCTGCTTCTGTGATATGCATTTTCATTTTTTTGGATGGGCTAGGACACTGCCTCTTTCTGCCAGTTTCTGGAGTCATGACCTTTAGAGTCTGTGTGTGGCTTCTTGTTCTTTCTGCATCCAGCTTAGAGATTTTACAAATCTTCCACCAAGGGGGACGGATTACACTGACTCCTGCATGCTTTTATGTTCTCCAAGAGCTGTAATATTTACCAACAAAAATCTCTTCTCAATCTAATCCAGTTCACATGAATATCACATGAGGCAAGAGGCAGCCTTAAGATGTAGTGCATGATTTTGTGCTTACTGTCTTCCTTCCCCTGTCCTTATTTTTTCTTCAAAGGAGTTGTCTGTGCAAGAAGGGTGAAAAGACACGGGCCTTGGATTGCAGACCTGTATGAACTAACTTAATGGCAAGTGCAGATGAACGCTTGCCATCCCGAGAGCATGGAGTACAGAGATTGCATTTATTAAACATATATGGGAAATTTCCAAACTCCACCACTGCCACAGCGCTGTGAGAGAAGGCTTGTATTGCTACACGAGTCCAGCTTGTGTGCCAACATGTCTACCCATTCTGCAGGTGTATGTGTTACAGCCCAAGGCAAAAATATCCATGCCTTTCCCAAAGATCTCATGGTGCTTCTGCAGGCCAGATGGTTCCAATTTGAGGCCTACGCTCGGTGATGTAGCTGTATTGAGTTTCTTCCCTGAAACCAACAAAACCTGCTTTAGCATTTTGCTTGGATTAAAATATTTGTCCCTTTTTTTCACAGGGCAGAAGAGGGACTCCTGAAGCCACTGAAGGAAGGAAATCATTACAGGGTTCTACAGAAGTAGGTCATGTGCTACAGCTGCTCATAGTTTAAGAGGAAGAAACATGGGACCTCAAACATGGAACACGACTCCTTCAAAATGCTTGAGAGCAACCCAAGAAAAACATCCTCAGAGGCTTATTTAATAAACATTATCTATAATAGTCTCAATGTGTGCTCATGTTTCCTTAGGAGTTTGCACCTACTTCCCAGAGCTAACAAGATTCCAAAATAGAGTGCAGAATAATTTAATGAAAAGGATTTAATAGTTTGTGTTAAAGCTAATATGGTCCATTAGGAGCTGTCATTTTATAAACAATGAAGGTATGTTACCCCCTCTATTGCCATAAAGCCATTCCACACAAGGTTTGTAAACAATCAGTAATGATCTATAGAACACAAAAGACAATTAGAGCCACATTTGAAAAGTATGCTTTCCCTCACATTTGATTTCTCTTCAAGTAAACTTAAGAGGACTCTATATCTATGTAGTAGACAGATAAATACATAGCAGAAAGACCACATATATATATATATATGCACACACACACACACACACACACATATATGTATGTGTGCATATGTGGATTTTATTAGAAATCATACAATGTTCATTATCTTAAAAGCACTGCTATTTCCACAGCTTAAAAATGCCTAAAATTAACTCTTAAATCAACTGAAAAGTTTTTAAATATAATCAAAGTGTCACTTCACTGCAGCTTTTTCTTTTTTCATCAGATTTAAATTTTTGTGAAGACTCAACCTGTTTTCCTTAGCAACTGTGAACACAGAAGATTATGGACAGAAACAGGGCCAGTTATAATATGTGGGGTTCTTTTCTTCACAAATAAAATGTGTGTCATTCTAAAAAGAGCCTCTCCAGGTCTTGGGCCTCCTTATGCTTGGTGGCATATTCCACCTGTGTGAGCCTAGACGACGGTAGCACTATTGTAAGCCATAACTTGAAGAGGCCTGAAGAGAGGGACAGAAAAGCTCCCCAGCCCCTTCCCATGCCCCATGTTTTTTGGAAGCCAGGCAGAAATGAATTATGAGAGAAATCAGACCTAATGACTACAAGGGAGGTGTTTCTGGTGTACAGTGAAGTAAGTGTTTGAAAAATTAGGTCCATAAAGTGTCTTTATTCCTTATTGTGACATGATCTAGGAGGAGATGAAATTGTCAAAAGATTACTAACTTGGTAAAAGAAAATGGATACAACCTTATTATTTATAAAGTGAACTCCTCATTTAAACAAGGCAGCTTTTTCAAACTTAGTTCCTTACTCAGGAAAACAGGCAAGAAGGAAATTTTAGTCTGAGGTCATTCTGTTACGTATTTACCTTACAAAGATTTATCGGAGCTAGTTCTACAAAGTTTGTCTTAGAACTGCCAAGTTCTTGAAAACCACATGTCTGAAAATCCTGCTAGAAAGCTGAGCAGAGACATCTATAATGAAATAGTAATTAATTGCAACAAGTGTCAAACAATCTTTTTGGAAGATTTGATTAGACAATATATTTTGTTGCTTCCTTTTACAAACGGTCATAATTTGAACATCAGGTTGGGATTACAATAGATTCTACTTGACTTACCATATAAATCATAAGGAGAATGAAGAGACTGTCTGTCTTTTCACATGACAGCAACACCAAAAAATTATAGGATAAACACACTCTAAATGTGTTGTTTGGGTACTCCTTTTTTATAGCATGTAAAATTTCTCGGATGAATAAGAAAGGAAATAGTTTTACATCTATATTCCCAACTATTGTCAATGGATTTAATAAAAATTAATATTATTGATTTACAGTGCTGCCTTCCTTGGATGTCTTCATGACAGCACACTTAAGAGACCCAACAAGATTTCCTTGTTGGTCAATGGACATATTTTAGATATTTTTAATACAAACCCCACTGAGTCAGATCTACCATTAAATCCATGTCTAAGATTATTCAAATCTTCTGCTCTGTGCTAGGAAAAGCTGAAAGAAATTCACAAAGCATCCTAGATAGGACAGACATTCATGTAATGAAAGTACTTTGTCAGCTTAAGGTGTCATTTTCACAGGGATAAAAGCACAAATCAGTTGTTTTCGAATAGAAGACATCCAAATAAAACTAATGCCCAGGGACAGAGGTAGAGCCTAATAAAAGCAGCTAAGCAGACCTGTGAAGTCTGAGGATTCATCTGAGCTCCCAGAATCCTGGAATTTATCTAGCTAAACATAGTTGTTTCCATCCAGATGTTTACATCACTTAAGGCTCCTTTTGAAGTAAATACGTAGAAACAGGCATTTTTAGGAGGTACCTACTGAGCATCTCCTGTGGCTGGCATCTACATCTGAATTGATGAATTGAGTTTCAAAACACTGATTTCCCTCTGCTGATATTGAAGGGATTCAAGGAATCACCCGGAGGTGTCAAAGTATACAGGACAAAGGATTGAAGGAATCTATCCCACAGTGTACTATAACAGCTACTAGGAAGGAAGATAACTCTATCCAAGTTTAAAGCAGGATAAGAGCTACTCTTGCAATATGAAGAAAGGATATAGAAGCATATTGTTCCGTTTCATATTCTTTGGGGTGAGGAATATCTAGATTTTACAGTTCTGAGTTTCTATTGTACTACTGTTACTGGACTTAACCCAGACAAATAATGGGTATAATGAACTTGTTTTAAGCTTGATTATATTTTCAGCATATTTGCAGTATAATGCAGTATTTTTGTCTTTGACTTGGTGAGCACAGAGCCAGTCTCATAATTTCAAGCATAATTAAAAGATTTCCTGCTCTCTGATTTTTTCAAATGAAAATTATTAAGAAAAAGGTAATTTTAGCTTTACACTCAAATGGATATGATGTTAGTGTTTATTTACTTTCTAAAATCTCCATACAATTGGAGAGGACTGAAACAGGGGATGCAGGATGGGGAAACAGATTCCCGTGCTCACATTAGCTTTGTTTTCAAGGCAAATTTCACTGCTTTAGACTTCTTTCTTCCCAGGCAGATAAAGAGAAAACAAAATATTGGTGCCAGAGACAGGTGCCTCTAATGTATTCTTGTCAGACATGCTGGGAACAGGAGAGCTCTATTTTTGAGATACTACTGTTAGCTACATTACGTGGAGGTCTTGTTAGCGGTAAGCAGCAAATTGGTGTTTAGCGATGCAGCTGACAGCACTTATTAATTTGGGGGAAAGGGAAAGAAATCTCCAAATTCTCAGGGAGACAGGCATAGTCTTGTGTGTCAATATGAGGAATTTATGCAAACATCCTCTCATTCTAATGAGGTAGAAAAAGCAGTACTGCAGAAATGGTAGTAAAATAACAGCTTATGCCTCGATTCAGGAAGCATGTACTTAAACCATCTTTATGCAGGACAGCACTTAATCCTCTGCTTAACTTTGATTTACATGGGTGCTTATGTGGTATCTCAGATAGGGATGACTAAAGGCTGGGATGAGCCTTGCCTCAATTAATAACAGATACAGCTCTGCATTCATCTAGTAATGTTAATAGCAATAACGTTAACAACAATAATTTGTGACTAGGTAGCTACTTTCATTTAAATTGATCAAATAGTAAGCTGCACAAACAATAATGATTTGAGGCTTCCTGCATTCCTGAATTGGGAGGAAGTTTGGGCCATTCACCCAGGGTAACAGAGCACCTAAAGATGGTGTGGGAATCACACAACTATGGTGCCTAAGATAAAGAAAGCAACGAGCTGGTCGGCCTGCTAGGTCTGTCCAGTATCTGATTCCCTGTGTGCTCACTGGCCAGTTTGAACAAAATTAATAAAGGGGAATCTTGTGTCTACAAAGAGAGTCTGTGGCAAAATGTAGAAATATTGGGGTCTCCTGAATGCCCTCCAGGCTGTTGTGCAGTCACAACAATATCTTTTCCATTGTCATCATCTAATAATATACAAAGGGGAATTTAAGTTACTGTCTTTATTTGAAACAAAAGCATTGCAATTTGCATGACCAGTGCAAACTGCTTCTAAAACAAACCGATTTGGAAAGAACATAAGCATGAGATATGTCTGGTTTCTTGTCTGGGTTACACTCCAAAACTTGATGATCACACCCAGATGACTAAAATAATGAAGGTGATAGATTAGTGTATTGATGCATAATCACTGTCTAGCCTCCAAAACTTATGAGCTGCATGATTTTGAGAACAATTACTTGTAATTAAAGCGATGCTGCTCGCCCCCCTCAAAGAAATATTTTGTGCATAACACCAATTAATTACATTTTTTCAATGAGAATAGTTCTTAAATGGCTGTGCTGCTATTTATTTCTGACCACATTCAGAATTCTGAAGAGATATGAATTATGCATTGTTTAGCAGTATTATTTTAGGGCTGGGATTGTAAAAAATACCTCCTTCTTTTTCGTTAGCATCTCTTGAATGAATTAAAAGCTAACCACTTCCACAGGGTGAGGATATGAACTAACTCTTTTAATGATGCAAGGGAGTTTTTAGCCAGACAAACATTATCTGATGAAGTCAGTCTATCCATCCAGTTTAACTATCTGCTTGTTCGTCTCTTTTTGATTTTCCACACCCTTCAGATAAAATTGGTGGAACTATAAGGCAGCCTCATGCCCTGCAAAGAAGAAATCTATGATTGTGCTAAATAAATTTTACTATACGTGCTTTTAAAAAGCAAGAATATGTCCTTTTTTCAGACTAAAGCACAGTGTAGGTTTTCCTTTTAATGGGGTTGCAGTACAGGGTTGTAGCTAAATCTCATTATTAAAATATTGTTGTGAGAAAAGGTTTTCAGTAGTCTAGCTCTACATATATGAACTATTAATTCAAATGTATTAAAACCTGAGCTTGGCATCTGAATTCCAGTTCAGCATTTGAAACATCATGTAGACTTCAAAGAGTTGTATGAAACAAAAGAAGATAGGAACCATCCATAGTTTGCTTTTTCTAAAACTGCAGCTTTACCTCACCAGTTCTGCACAAATAAATGCTGTAGTACATCTTTAAGTGAAATAAAGTACAAGGTCTGAGCTTTATTCTCAGAGATGTTGTACACATGCTATTCCCATCAAATCTTTTCAACTCTTCCCCTTCCCAAGATACCACTGAAGCCTCTAAAAGAATTGGGTTTGGTAACTACATCTAACACCTTTCCTTCTGGCAGCTGTGGTTCCCTGAAGATATAGATAGGTCTCACTCTCTTTTCTACTTCAAAACAGTGAGTTTTCACTTCTGAAAAATGGACAGGCTTCTCCTGATAAATCTCTTACCAGGTTTGTAGCACTGGCAGCGACATGAACTGATGTTTTCTCCCTAGAACTGATGTTCTGTATGAGTTGCCATCCTCATCTTGATAAGTGCTCTGCAGAATGCTGAAGCAGCGTCTGCCAAGAGGGGAGCAAGGACTCCTCCTGCCTTCCCAGCTTGCTCCTGCCAC
Organism: Passer montanus; assembly: GCF_014805655.1. NCBI lineage: Eukaryota > Metazoa > Chordata > Aves > Passeriformes > Passeridae > Passer > Passer montanus. The sequence continues at coordinate 18,861,059 of NW_024367707.1, forward strand.
CCTGAAATTCTGCCTCCATCAACATATGGAAGAGAAGCATCTTCTGATAATGCCCATGTACTCAACAGACATATGAGCAGCTGTACCCAGAGAAATGCATTTTTAGTACATCATAAATATCACACTTGCCCTGGGAACAAAAAGCAAGACAAAATTTCCTTTAAAATCAGTCAACACTCTGAGCAGAGAAACTTGTCCGTCTAACCACAGGCTCGCTTATGAGTGGCAGAGACTGAAATCATGGCCTTGATTCATTTATGTTTTTCTGATCTGTCACACTGGGGTCTCTGCAGTAGCTCAGCCACCCAAGGAACGGCATGCTCAGTCTTTTCCATGACCCACAGAAACATTCTCCGTGACTGTTTTGGCAGCTGGGTGTAACTCAATCTGCTATGGTATCCACGCTTAAACAATTCTACGAGTAAGCAAAACAGCTACTGTTTTCATCTTACCATGTTTTTCATAGTATCTAGATGTTGAAATAACACTGCCAAAAAATTGACATTTTATGCTTTGACAATGATTACTCCTGATCTTACTCATGATCTCAGGCACAGCAAGGGGCCCAGGCCTTGGCTTCCCAATGTGTCAATCAATCCTCGGCACCTATCAGGCACACACACGCTGCCACCAGCCAGCAAGTTCAAGCACCTCCGCTTGAAAATAGCTGCAGTGGCGCTGGAAAAGGAGGCATGTTTTCCACAATGTCGCAAACTTGTGAAAACAATTCTGCAACCAAAACTGAGAATAGCCTTTGCAATTGCTACCCTTCTCAGGCAGCCAGCTCACTCTTGGGTGCTGTAAATACACAGTAATAAACCGTACCAAGGAACCATGATACAGTAATGTTACAGTAAATTCTGGTGGAATTGCTTTTGAGGTGCACCAGCCTGTGAAAGAGGAAGAGAAATGGGAGACACTCACATGTTCGAGGGAATGAAAAGGAAATACCTTTGCAACCCTACTTCCCTACCTCTGAACACAGCTCTCCTGTACTTTGTCTGTAGCCTATGGTGCCCTGGCAGCCCATTCATGCATAGAAAGACTTGGCAGAACACATGGTTACCCTTACACTGAATTCTTTCGCCATGTGTGTTTAATATATCTCTGTGATCTGATTCAAGTGGAGCAGATTTGAATACCTCATTATACAGAGACCAATATGTCTTCATACACACAGTAATTATATTGTTCATTCTGATGTTAGAACGCTGTATCTCTTGCTGAAAGTCAGAGTACTCGCATACATTTTTTAGTCACTTAGACATAAGTGACTATGCTGACATTCAAATTCTAAACAAATTGCTAATGAGCTTCCCCGCTTCTTTTTTTTTTCATCTTCTCCCCAAAAGCAGATTTCTCAGCCTCTGAAAGAAACAGAATGGAAGAGCTTAAATGAGAAGACACACGCACATGACTGCAGTCTAAGGAATAGAAGCCCATTTCTCAGCCAGTGTGCACTGCCAGAGCTGTGTTGGCTCCTTGGGGAGAGGGAAAAAGACAGGAGAAGCAAGAGGGTGGAAATACTTTAACCACACTTCAGATGTCTACCTTTGTGCTTGGATTTTGTAATGAAGATTTATCTAAATCTCAGCAAGTGAGTATTTTCCCCTAATGGAAATGCTGTCTGCAGCAGTTGTTTCTTTCCTTTGTCTACCCACTACCTTTTTATCTTATTGTAGCCTTTTTGGTTTGGTAATAAAAATTGTACTTGTGATGCTACTTAAGGTGTATTCTTTGGTGTTCCCAAGCAATGTCTGAAGGTGCTCCAGGACTGCAGAATACACTCTGGATGTAGATGCACATGGTAAAACAGATAACACCTTATGTGACCAGAAGTGGGTATTGCAGTTTAAAGGACAGGTTTGTGACCATCACAGTGACTAGAAGAGGAGTGCCTTTGAGAAAAGTCCCTTTAATGTGACCTGTGGTGCCCCCACAGGCAGTGCCTTGGGCAGGCTGCAGGCATTCAGAGTTCTTAGTGCCCAGACTCCAGTGCCTCCATCACCACCTATGGGTATAATTCCCTGTTATAGCATTACCCTATACAGATCTGAAGCACTTGGGTTTTAATTGCTTGGCAGTTAGCTTTTCTTTCCTTCCAGTACCTTGATACTTGAGGTCAGGTGTTGAAATGCCACTTGGGTTTTTGGGACCTGAGTGTTAGCAGCTGGCTTTCACTCTAGTTCCCAAATCATTTGCTGTGGGGGGTCTGTATTCACAGTTCCCTGTGACATTCATACCCTTATTATTATCTTATGTTAATTAAATTTCATATTGTTCTTAATTGTGTGTGTGGCCCCTGAGACAATGGGAAGGATTCATTATTAAAAAGGCAGATTTTTATTTAGTGCAGAATTCAGTGCTAAGAGAGACCTCACTTTACCCAGGGAAAAGCAGCAATAGAAGGGAAACAGCTGCTGGCATATTGGTCAGAAGCAAAAACAGTGGGCAAGGCTGAAAACAGCAAGACCAGTAAAGCGAGAAGAAAATTTAAGCCCATGTGTTTAAATTCAATCTTAAACTAAAAGACTAATAATAACATGTATCATCCCACTTGTCTTTCACCAATGTTGTATTTTAAGGAAAGTTTCTAGTGTAAAATTTACTCCTTTTTCAGTCAAAAAATTATTCAGCTGCAGGAAGGAAAGGCATTCAACAGGATGGCTCAGAGCACATTTAATGAGCCAGGCAGGAATAGCAGGCTCCCTTTCCCCTCTTCCCTCTCAAGGGCTGCAGAGGACATTTGTAGGCATAACTCTGGGCCTCTTGCTTGCTGATCTGCTCCTCCACTGTGCTGAATTTCTTTCCACTTTCTGTGAGGAAAAAAAAATTATACCACTGTGCAGCAAAGCACATAATTTCTTCAAGGGGTGATGAACATTTGGTAACAAAATTCCTTGTCAATCTATGTGGCTTGCTCCGTGTATTCAGACTAACTGTTAGCTTCTCTTCCTGATGAAAACTGGAAGTACATGTGCTTTCTCTGCAGCAATATATTATGCCCCAGTGATATTGTCCTAGATAAGCATGGCTTTCACAGGCTGCATCCTCTTGTCTATCTCCCTGTTTGTGGGAAAATAAATGAACACGCAGTGTGTGTGCTTGTTCTCAGAAAATTCCAGTTGTGTTTGCTGGTTTTCATCTTTTTTTGTCAAACGGCTGTGATGCTCTTTCATTGCTTCCCATACGAAAAAAGTCCTGATCAAATACAGTGCATACCAGCTGGCAAAGGGATGAGTTCCCAGCAGGCTTTTGGCGTTTGATACACTCATGTATGTGAACAGGTTGATATGATTAAGGTTCACAAATGAGAGACAATTCCAGACTTTTCTAATTTTTGTATAGCATTAAATATTTGCTGGTGCTTTTTATTTTGAAGCAGGCAGAATGCTATTGAATGTTCACAATGGCAACCTGATGGTTAAAGTATAAGGGGCATTCTGTCCTTCTCCTACCATTGCTATGACCATAAACCACACCTGCAAATAGAAAAGAATACAGAACAAAATAGGATTGCATATCTGTATGCCCAAGTTTTAAAAGCTTCACTGTCAATGAAAGAAAAATGACATGAGATTCATTTTCATTGCATTCTGTGAAAAGTTATTAGGAAGTGATCTGGGGACCTCTACACCTGTAAAACCAAGGGCACTGAGGGAACAGAACTCAGTGTAGCCACCAACACTGCAATTTGCTGGTTGGCTTGGGTTTCCTTCCAGCCGTGCAGTATTCCCAGTTCTCTTTGTGCTGTACTCAGGAAGGGCACAAAGCTGTTTTCTTTCCAGACAATTTTACCGATGGGTCTGACTGCTTAATTGGTTTGGCATAGGATGCCAGAGCTCCACCATTTGTCTGTGCTTCCTGTTTGCTTCTCGTCTGTAATTCAGGCTGTGGAACGGCTCTTGAAAGTTTAGTGTGGTATGGTGTGGCAGATTGTGTAGCAGATTGTGTGGCTTCTTATTTGGTGACAAATTTGGTGTTATTTAGATGGCCTTAGGTAGCTCTTGACCCTCCAGCCCCTCGACTACTCATTTCCAGCTCCACGTCATTGCAATGCTTTGCTTAGCCAGGTGTTTATGTGGCCAAGTACAGCAGTTCGTTCATCTAGTGGGAAAAGCAGATCTTTCAGCCCCCACCTTGTTCACTGTTTGGCTGTGGAGGTAGTTTTGCCAGCACTGCCCAGAACTCCAGTCCTGGCACTGAAGGACCACTTGAGGAACTATGGTCTGCACCAGTCATTGCACCTCGGAAGCACAAGTCTGTGCACAACACTCACAGCATCAGCCCAGAGCCTGAAATGCTTTTTCAGCTTTTGCCTGCAGGGATCAGAGGAGTGTTAGTATTAGTGTGATCTATTTATCTCAGCTGTATTCAATTTCTCTTTTTTCAATACAGCATTCTTGGGGATGAACACACTTTAAAATGGAAAAGTGGGATGTGCATAGTAAAACTTTTCTAACAAAAACCTGTCAAGCAATATAGGGTATGTGACTGCATATGCACTCCTATGTATGTTAGCCTAAATGACACCAGAAAAATTATGCCAGGAGATTAATACTTTAGCATTGCCTAGTTCTTCTTCAAAGTCAGGAGAAAGTGGTTAATGTGGTGTAAAAGACACATATTTTGTCAATGTTGCAGAATTTTATTTAAATAACGTGTTTTCTCGATGACTTTTCTTACTTCTTAAAACTGTTAAAACAGAGAAACTGAGAGATCTGATACAAAAGAAACACTAGGTTAGGACTGAAGATCAGCAGAGGCTTAAGACAGATGTTTCATGGATGACAAGGTGGACAGGAGCTGGCAAGGTATGCTTGCAACTCAGAAAACCAGTGATGTTCTGGGCTGCATCAAAAGTGTGTCCAGCAGATCGAGGGAGGTGATTCTCCCTCTCTACTCCACTGCAAGGAGACCCTGCCCACAAAATTTTTAGAGGGCTGGAACACCTCTCCTGTGAGGAAAGACTGAAAGAACTGAGGTAGAGCAGCCTGGTGAAGAGAAGGCTCTGGGGAGATCTTATTGCAGCCCTCCTGTATTTAAAGGGGATGTATATGAAATAGAACATACTTTTTAGCAGGGCCTGTTGCTACAGGGCAAGGGGTAATGGTTTTAACATCAAGGTGGGTAGATTCAGAGTAGATATAAGGAAGACATTTTGTGTGATGAAAGTGGTGAAACACTGGAACAGATTTGTAGATGCCCCATCCCTCCAAGGTCAGGTTGAACAGGGCTCTGGGTGACCTGAGCTAATTGAAGATGCCTTCTCGTTGCAGGGAGATTGTACCACATGGTACAATACATACAAACCTTCAAGGGTCTCTTCCAACCCAAACCATTCTAGGACTCTATGATTCTACATTAACATAAAAACTGTATTTTGTTTGTTGATTAGGAAAAAAATGACAAAGTAATTGAGGGTCAGATTCTTATCTAACCTATCTTAGTGCAGCTCCATTGAAATCACTTGAGCTCTGCTGATTTACAACAGTTGATGCTGGAATCCAGGGCAGTTGAGATCTAGTCATGACTTTCTATAACTTAAATTAATTACTGCAACACATTTATTTTTGGCTTGAAGGAAGAATTTTAAGATCAGGATTGATTAGTGCTTTTTTTTCTAAATTATTAGAGCATCTTCAATTTTATTTTAAATTTGCTTTTACTATTGATGGTAGTTTTTTGTCTCTTGTCATCATAATTTATCTGTTAAAAGTTTTTCTGAGTGTCAAATACTTAGACTATCTTTCAGATTCTCAGGTGACTAAGATAGAATTCTTTCTTTAATTAAAAAGAAGAAGATTGAGTTTCAGGGCAATCATGTTTTGATATTCCCATATGTATCTAAAGTCACTCAGATTAGGAGAACAGGACTTCAGTTTTTGAAATTAGACTTTGTTAAATTGGACTCTGAAAGTGCATTTTCCTATCTGACTAAAATACCCATGGTTTTAAATATTTCAATGTAAGCCCTCATCAACTCTGACAGATGCTAAATGGCACTGCTTTACTGTCTTGATTCTGACCCCATTTCTTACACTGTCAATATGGTGTAAATCCTTCAAACTCAACAGAATTACTCTAGGTTTAGACTGCCATAAAAGTTTAAAGTCTACCTCTATGCCTTTGTTCCCCAAAAGAAAAATGTTTGTCATGGTAGCGAACTGCAACCATAAGAAGTAGATTGGAGTTAGATTAATTTATAACACACAAAATCTGACATTCTGTTTTCTTAAATTAAAATACCATTTTTGGGGTACTGAACATTATTAATCATTATAACTAATTAGAATTCAGGGTCTGCCTCTGAGGCACCATGTCAATAACATCACTGAATAGTGCTGGGCTAGGCTTGGTTGAAAAAGAAAGTTGGTTCACAGTATATGGTCAACATTGCTCCCAAAGCTCCCCATGCACACAGGCTCAAGATCTGATACTGTTTGTGGGTCACTTTTGCTCCTCCTCCTCCTTACTCATTTCTGCCCCCCTGTCAGCGATGTTCTTCTCCCCTCCCTTTCAGTTTCCGGAGCCTGCAGGTTATTAGGCTGTAGGTCATTAGCCAGACACTACCTTACCAACAAAATGTGTTCAAAGTAAACCAGATGCAGGAAGAAGGGAAGATGGAGCTAGTGTGGGCCAGCGGCACAGCCAAACATAGTCTCCATCTTCAGATATCACAGCTGGACTCTGAGGTCCCCTCTCTGTGGCCCAACAGCAAATGTCCTGTTTTCATCCTTGCAGTGAAGGAAGTATTTCAGAGCTCACCACTTGCTGAGATTCAAGTCCTTACAGTGACACTGGCTTTTAATAACACACATACACCCATTTTTGTGGTTTCAAACATCCACAATCATACTTACAAATTTTTCTACCCTAATCAATCTCTTTAAAGGAAGTGGGAGGAAGGGATGTTGATAAAAATCTCACCCTTCTATTTGTACTCCTCAGTTTTTTCTGGTGAAAAATTCTGGTGCTGAAGATGGTGGCTGAAATTGGCAGCGAAAGAGTCACTAACTTGGATAGTGGTTAACATGATGGTTCTGTTAACCTTGATAGGTTTCCCTGCCAGGACAACTGAGGCACTTGCAGAGCCTTGGACAAGCAAGGGTTGTGGAAAAACCCATCATGGGATGTCCTATTAGCTGAGTGACACTGGCAGTGAAATAGTGCAGTGAATGACAGTTAAAAGTAAATTACAGTGGAAAAATATGCCTCTCAACTAATTTGTAACTGAAAGGCCAAGAATTCAGAAAATTCTGCAATAGGTCCTCTAACAGTCCTGACAGAGCCCAAGGTTTGTGCATCCAGTACATACAGGTAGCAAAGTACCAGTAGGCTGTGTGCATGCCGACTTGTGAACTATCTCTCTCTTTTCCATTATTCCCATTTCAAATTGTATAGCAAAAGTAATTTGGGTTGTACATTTCTAAATAACCTTTTCAACCCCTTCCTCAGCATTTCTTGAAAATAGCAATAGTCATCTTTCTTGCCCAGCTAAGATGTGGTTCAAATTTCCATGAGTGGGTTTTTTTTTTTTTGCGCTTTCCATAGCTGACCATCTTCCATTTACAGCATGCTACTCTGTTGCCATTATGGATCCTTAGCAGCTCAGATCAAGTTCCTACCTGTCCTGTCACCAGGTAAAATGGCATTCTGCAACTCTTTATGGCAAGAAACATGCAGTTGTGAACTCTCGAGCCTGGGTCACCGAGCAGTAGGTGTACAAGCTGCATGCCTCCACAGCAACACTTGTAGGATGGCTGCCATGACCAAGAGAACATCATTTTCATTGCTGCTTGCAAAAGATGTGGAAGAACTGGTGAGATGTGTTGGTGTCCTACTGCTGAAATAATGTCCTAGATGCAGACTGAGCTGACTTATTTTGGAAACAGGAAAACAGATCCTCCCCAAAGAACTCTCCAGAAGGATTCTCAGAACTACTTCAGCAGAGCTGTATTCCTACCCTCTGGATGAGCCAAGGCCAGTCAAAGTGAGATAGCAGGTAGCAGGCAGTGGGGCTGCAGCATACAAATATCACAGATGGAATTAAATTTACTTATGCCACATATGAAGGGAGCAAAATGCATTCTGACCAATAATGCATAAACCCAACAATGAAGAGTACAGAACAGGTGTTACAGACAGATTAAAAGTACTCCCGCAGAAATGCCACAGGCTGCTCAGCAACATTGTGGATGCAGTACTCAGTCCTCATGTAGAAGAGCTTTGGCCACACCTCTGTTCTTGATTAGGAAAACAATGAGATTAGCTCAATTACAGCATGGTGCCAGTAATGCCATGGTTGCGGGTTTCATCTCTGTATGGGCCACTCACTTAAGAGCTGGACTCAATGGTCTTTATGGATGCCTTCCAACTCAGGATATTCTGTGACTCAGAATATTCTGCAATTGATTTCTTGCATGAATATCCAAAATGGACCAGTAGTTGATCCTGCCCACGCTGCTGGCTTTGCCTGGAGTCTCATTCAGAGTGAGCAGAGCCTGTGCACGTGCTGCGGAGGAGCTGTTCACACCCAGCTAGAGCTGCGAAAAGCAGTGGGCACCTGAGACAAGCTGCCAGCAGTGGAAACCATCAGCAAGGAAGTCTTCTGTATTGCTCAGTTTGTGATTTACTCTGGATCTGCATTTAAAAATACTGAAGGCCACTCAGGTGAGGGTATCATTTAGGGAACCTCATACCCCTTTCCTGCTCAGCCCTGGGCAGTACTTTTGCTTCCATCCTCCGACTGATCTCACGTGGCTGAAACAGGCAAAGATAGTAGTTGTTATTATGTCATGTTTACATGCATTTATGTGTGGTAGAAATAGGGGAGAAAAAAGTGATTGTGATCAAGTGAACTATTGCAGGATAAAGAGAGATAAATAATTCAGGTTCTCATTACAACCGCAGAGTGCAGCTTTCACAGAGAGGACAGGGACTGTCTTTGTGTGAATTGGTATTCAGTGGCTGTTTAGTAGCCATAGCATGTAATCTAGCATTAGTATTAACATAAATCAGTGGCAGGAATTAATAATATTTCTAAAGTCTTATATGATAACTGGATCCACACTATATTGTTTAGTTCTCTTGGGCATTTTAATGATCATGTAATAGAAATGTTGGAGTAGCTGAGATATTCTTTATAAAGCTCTATGAAAGGTCTTTAACACAATGTCTTTAGCAGACAGTTTTGATAGAATGTGTTGTAAAAGAAGAAATATACCTATTTTGGTATTATGAGTATGTTTCATTAGCTCAGTTCACAGCAATATGACATTACATTTAAAAAGGAATACAATTAATAACAATGAGAGGGGTTTTTTAGCTCCCAGAGTATAGCTGGAGGAACTGAGCAAGGTGTCAGGGCAATTAAATAGAGGGACTGTATTACCTTTGTCTGAACACTCATAACATCATCCTGTCTCGATATGTTGAATAGGGGATTTCTTTGCAGTAGGATTCTTAATTTATTTTGATGTTTCCTATAACTCGGATAATAATAAGATGGACTTTTTTATTAATCTTTAAAAATGTACAAATCTTGGGGATTAGCATGTCTGTAGATCCGTATATTTTCCATTTTCCACAGAGTATGGAACGATTGTATTAGAGATACACACAATAGCTTCTCAGCCTGAACTTAATGGAACCATCATATCTGTGCTGTGAAAAAGTACAAAATACTGCTGGTGCATGTACAGCACATGGATTAGATAACTGCAGTCCAGGGAAAAAAGTTATACTTTGAGACTATTAAAATAATCAACATGAGTATTATTTTATTCAGCATTAACCTTTATGTTCTCTGTTAAATGACAATGAAACCAGTGGAACACAATCCTTCCCCAGAGTAATGGTACCAGGCATTTCTTTCATCTCTAAAGAGGTTTCTTAATATCCTGCAATCCTAAAAATGCTATTTTTTTCCCCACTTCAGGTCAGATTTAATAACAGTAACAGGAGATAAATTGATTGGGCTCAGCCAAGCTTTCAGCAGCCCTGAAAAGGATGGGATGTCCCCTCCCAGGAGAAGGAGCAGCAGAAGGCAGCAGGGGCATTGCTGTGATGCCCTCAGGGAACTGAGTCCTACTCCCTAGGGACATAGTCCTTTCTGTGGCACTCACTTCTCTTCAAGAGGGTCTCCTGCTTGGCCCAGTCTCTTCTGCATGTCTGGGTGGGAAGGCCAGGAGTCCTCCTTGGCCCTGGGAATGAGGGTGGCAAGGAAGCGAGGAAGCCACTTGACGTCTTTGGTATAGCCAACAGTGAAAAACATAGGGTTGCTTTGAGAAGGAGAGGCCCAAAATGCTCCGCAGGGGGAGCTCTCTTCTGCGGGGCAGCTGACTTGTACTCCTCATACTTCCACTGCAGCAGTAAGCTTTGAGAAGGAGAGGCCCAAAATGCTCCGCAGGGGGAGCTCTCTTCTGCGGGGGCAGCTCCCTTGTACTCCTCATATTCCACGTAGCAGCAGTAGCTACGTGGGGAAAAGTGTTAGGCAGGTGCCAAGGCAGAGGCGACCTTCCCCTTTTGCCCACACCTCCATGTGCCCCATTTCATGGGTGCCTGGCAGCGGTGCACCAGAGGCTAATAAAAAACACCATCCCTGGGCCCACAGGGAATTAATGAACAACTCCATGACCATTCATGAGTAACATTATAACCCAGCAGGGAACAGTTTCCTAAGCCAGGGAGCTCCAGGTGACTCCTTCCACAGCAGTGCCCGGGTTAATGGCGCACGGCGCCAGCCGCCCTAGCCCGTCCCTGGGCAGCAACTGACCTGGCCCTGCTTTTAAGCTGCCACATATGCAGTGACACACGGCGCCTCCAGCGATTAAATGGTGAGGGCTGCCCTTCCCTGCTCGGTGTTATTGACAGACCCATCAGGGGCAGTGATGCATCGGCACCTGCTCAGCCCCAGCAGGCCGGCACAGGACAGGGCGGCTGCCCAGCCACCATGTTGGCGGAGAGGCCTCGCGCCCTCCCATCGACCTGCCAGGCCTCGGCGTTATCGACTGCTCCAATTTGCAGGAATTTATGGTATTGATGTGGGGCTGATTAACATTTTGTGCCACAGCAGTTCAATACAGGCTGGTAACAGCTTTTAATGATTAATTGACTTTTATGATTCCGCCTGGGCGCTGTCAAGCCGGCTGTGAATGGCGGGCACGCGCCTCCACAGCCACTCTCTCCGGTGGCACCGGGCAGTGATTGAGTGCCTGGGAAATTAGTGTCCTTGCTGTCTCGTTTTATGAAAGATAAATGCTATGACATTTAATGTAGACCTTAATTTAGAACAGAACTAAACAGATCATTTTGCAATTTAATCATAAACAGGTAAATATCAAAATTGTTTAGCATTTCACGAGTCAGGCAGACAGGCAGCAGAGGTAAAGTGAAGTGGGCAGCAGTGGAATGGCAGAGGTAAGGTGAGGTAAGGTAATGAGACTTGGAGCCAGAGATGTTTTAATAGTGGCAGCAGCATAAATTACATGGTATATCACATCCACCATTCAGATATGGTCTGCCCATACGGTGATCTTGCTGTCTCTTTCTTCCTGTAATTCCATCCACTATTCCCACTCTAGCTGTAAGGTGAGGGTTCTGACACATGACATGATATATGGGAAAAAAAATGTCACCCACAGTTAATTTGTTACCTAAAACAAACATAATCATTATGGAAAATTTGCAAAGGAAAACAGAATTTTATTATAGCCCATAACAACTGAAAAAAAGATTGTCTGGAAGGCTGTGTGCTGTCAACTCCTACCTTCCTGTGTTCATATTTATAGCCTATTCCTTTGCATTCGTGTTAATTAAAAAGATTGTAAGTTTCTTTTTAAATAACTGTCTAAACAAAATGTCATATTATGCGTGTTTATACATACAAAAGCTAAAATGGCATGTTTTGATCCTCTTTGAAATTTTTATTCTCTATCTTCTCATCACCCCCTCAATTTGGTATGATTTTCAGAGGAAATGAGGCTGCAATGGGCCAGATTCTTGAATCATTTTGACCCACTTTGAAATAGCTGGGGAGTTGCTGAATCTCCCCATTCAAGGATTCCCTTGGCACCAGGGAGTTCCTAGCTCATACAAAGATGACAGAGCCAATTCCTATGCCATCTGTTCCTACAGAAACCATTTAGAAGAGCCTAGTGGAGGCAGACCAGGGTTGCAATTGAGGTGTTTCTGTATTTCCTTCTCCCTTTCCAAGACCCTCATGGAGGCAGTAGCTAACCTGTTACAGTGCAACAAGAATCCCAGGAGCAAAAACCTAAAGTGAGCTCTCTAGCTGATCCTCTAAGCTTTACCCAGTACAATTTGCAGGGATAATCCAAGAAGCCACATAAAACAGACCAGCTCCAAAGGCTCTTCTCTTTAAACCTGAATCACTTTCTGGAAGTCAAGAAGCAATCAGACAGAGTTAAATTACAAAACTGATTGGGCTGTAACATCTGAGGAAAGGGGGGAAAGGGGAATGGATACAAACTTCTGGACAAAGCTGAGTGCATCCCCCTCTTTACCCTGATCAGCAGAAAATCTCATCTAGTAACAGTCCTCAGCTAGCTATGTGATACCTGGAAGGGGGTACTTAGCTCTTGAATCAAAATTCAGAGTGCTGAGCAAGACCCTTAAAGCTCTGTGTACACTGGATGTTTGCCTATGGATTTGTCCTGATGAGCTTTGTGACTCTCCTGACGCTGTGATCCAAATGGCACATACTCTGACAGGTTTCTCTGCTTGAAGGCACCAAGAGGTAGTAAGGGATGGCTTTTTAAACCACTTCTCAACTTATGCCACTTGTTACTCTGTCAGGAGGAGCACATCCTTCTTCACCATCAGGCAGGCTGGTGAGGAAGCAGGGTCCCACTTTCCCTGGAGTGAAACAGGAACAGAGTAAACCTATCTCAGCAATGAGGTGGTGACTATGTGCTGAGGGGGAGTCTTGATGTGCTGTTTCTTTGGTTTTTGTTTGTTTTTTTTTTAATACCACCATTCAGATATTTACTTCTGTCTCTCAGCTCAAGCTTATGAGCATCTGGCACATTTGGAGAGTGACAGAATACCGCACCATGTATGGGACAAACCAAGATGCCTTGCAGTGTCCCTGAAACCAGCATTTTTGCCTTGAAGAAGAGAAAGAAGACTAGGTCCCCAGGGCTTTTCAAGCTATAAGAGGTGAGGGAAAAAATAAAACATATTGAAGAGCCATAGTTGGATGCTGCTGTCACTGGGTAACTGTGGGGATGACTGCTGATCCTTGGAGGAGCAGCAGGTTCCTTGATGCATATTGACCTCTCATGTTGTGTCATCACAGAGCCTGGCTTTCAAGGACATAGGACACAGGTTAAATGGCTATTATAATAGCCCATTATAACCTGGGCAAAGGTCAGTCTAAGCCACTGCTCACATTTTGCTTGTGCTAACAGCTGGCCCTTGGCAGAATTCAAGTGTGTCCACACAGGATCTCCACTGACCCAACAGTTTGAAGATGCAGCCTAGGGAGTGGCATTCTGGCTTTAGATATCAGCAGTGAGTAAATTCCCAGGTTAGGTCGCAGTCATGGGCTAAGGTATAGGCAACATGCAAGCAGAAAAATTTAAATTCCCTTGACACTGACTGGCAAAATCTAGCACTTAAAAAGTACACATTTGAGGATGGGTACAGTGAGACCTCCTGTATGGGTCCTGTGGGTACCCATACAGCTACAGTTCTGGACCTAAGGTCACAAGACTAATCTCCAGGACAATAATGCCATATATTCATTTGGCCAGGATCACAGATGGAGCAGACATGTCTGTCTATACTCACCAATGTAAATATACCCTAAGCATGGGCACAGCAAGCTATGTCACTGAAGCCAATAAGAAATCCCAGTAAGGGGAGTTTTGCCCCACATCAGAGCTGCAGTTAAATGTGCCTTTGAATGTCAGTTTCTGAACCAAGCTGTTCTGTGTTTAGCTATCTTACTTGCACATTTGAAGGCAGGTGGCTTGTTTCTTTTCTCCATTGGGATGAGGTTCATGGTGATACCACTCTTAGCTAGTAACCAGTTGAATATGAGCCCCAGAAGTGGGACTCAAGCCCTATCTCAGCAGACTCTACAATAATGCAGAGACAGTAGTTCCATCAGAAGGATATAGGTGAGAATGGGAATAGTGAAGAGAGAGTGCTTCTGTTTTCTCTGCTGTCTGGGTAACTATGCAGCAGAAAGCACAGACCATAGAGCCAGAGATAGCAGAAAGGAGTGCCATGAGTGGCGCAGGTAATAAGCATTCCCACTGAGAATGAGAAGCTCTGAACCCTGAAGTTTGGCCCTCCCTATTTACATGCCATGTTAAAACATGCCTCGCCTTTGCTCTATTTAGCTCTGCAGCTGTAGACTCCTTGACGGCACTGCTGCTCACCACAGAGCAAAGTAAGATGTGGTCCTCTTCCCTGCTACCTCCTCTTTCTCAGTACGAGTCTCCTTAAGGGACCTTCAAAATCAATAGAACTGAGAACTTTTGTTTCCCAAAGCATTCAAGCTGCCAGGCAACTGCACAAAGGGCAGACAGCAGTTGTCGTGTTTGAAAGGAAGTGGCTGAGAACGCTGAGACCCAGAGTATATGAGACTCTGCTGACATGGTCTTTTGCAGATGGAGGTGAGCCTGTTTTGTCCTTTTTCCAAGCCAGATGGGGAACTGCTTTACTGTAAGCTGATCCTGAGTAATGAAACTACACCCCTTCATGTTCAAAAGCTTCTGGTTAGCACCATGTGCCCCAAAAAAACAAACAGGAGGGCTCTCAATTGCTGCCAAAACCCAGAATAGTCCTACCTTATGGTCCTGTGGACCTTTGGGGCAAACCCCGTAGGTTCTCACCCAACAGAGTATGAGATAGGGAGACCCAGCTTGTGAAAGGAAATAAGAATGGTTTAAGTATGTGACCCTGTAGCAGGGCCAGTTCAAAATGTAAAACAAGTAAGCTGTTTCTTTTTCTGCCACATGTTGCAAAAAAACCAAACCTAAACGCAACCCAAAGCAAACAAAGCCACGACAGCACTACTTTGCTTCAGACAGAGACCAGGAAAATGAGGCAGAAGCCTGTGTCTTGGGGCAAGCAATTGGTGCCTCTCATCCTTTATTTCTCCGGCAATTCTCAGGATTCTCCTGAATCCTTAGGACCTGCTCCAGGCTTTGTCCTTTTCACTGTACCTTAGCACTTTCTGCTACATAGGAAAGCAGGTCCCTAACTCCTCTGCCTGCAGGAAGGTTACACACTCCTTTTCAGCTGAGCTGGCTGTGGGTGGGAATGGCTGGGCACATACAGTAGAACTGTACTGGGCACCTAAGGAAGTAACACCCAGCAACATATATGCCTTGGAGATACCTAACTCAGATTGGCAGGATTTTCTGTGTGACCTTCAGTATGCACCTACATTTTGCCTAAGTTGTATTCTAGGCATGTAAGAGACTGTTTGGGGTTGTGCTCAGGTTCATCTTATGCTGCCTTGAAGTTCTACCCACTTATCTGCAAAAAGATTTTATGCCTCCTCCTCCTCCCTTGGTGAGGGATGCAAGGTAGAGAGGAGTAGTGTTTGAATAGCACAACAGAACAAGAATCAGAGAAAGAGACAAACTGTGTGGAAAAAACTCAGCCCCACTGAAGTCCCAGGCAAAAATTCCACAGACTCCAACAACTTTCTATTCTGTGACTGCATGTGCTTGTGTCTCACCGCAGACCACTTTCAATGACACAGTTTTGATAAGTTGTACGACTACTGCAAAGGGTGAAATGCGACCTTCACCCTTTTATTAGGGTGTTACTCTGACCAGCATGCAGCACCTTTTTACATCAGACCTGCATCAGGTAACACAGGAAGAATATTGTATTATGAAGAAAGTTTTTCCCTCACAATATAGAATGACTGGCATTTAATCTCTTCCCTTGCTATTCTGTCATGTTCCTCTCTGTTCTATTGCATATTGGCCCATACATACACTGCATTCAGTGGAGATTCCCATTTTCAGCCTCATTTACTTTTGTTTAGATGAGTGGCTAGGGATACTGAAGAAGAAATGTGGTGGACTGTATTTATAATTACAGCTCAGGTATTATCCATTCAAAAATAACACAACAAAATTTTGAGCAAAAATAATATTCAGTATTTTTCCAAGAGAATCTATTGTTTTTCTGCAGTCACATGCCAGCCATTACTCAACAAAATTCCACACATTATCTTTCTCATGAGTTCAGAGGGCAGCTACCAAGTGAAATTTCCACCTGTAGGCACTGATTTAGTCTTCTTTTTATGATTCCTCTTCCAGATTTATAAGAGAATTTAATTAGGCTTCTTATAGATTTCTTTGGCAATTTTTGAATATATATATCTATCTCCTTCTTGATTACGATCCCCTTTAACTCACTGGATGTCCCAAATTATAAGCTTTGCATGGAATCAGTTGCCTTTGGCTATGTTTGGTATTATGTTACCTTCTGTTCAGTTAACGGTGTGGAGACAGACCATAAGCACTGGAAAAACCTCAAAGCTCTTTTCTGCTGTTTTGAAATTGAGAAAGCAGAAACATAATTGCTTTTGTTGGATCACAATCCTGAATAGCAAAAGACTTTTTAAACATCTGCCCTTCCTTTGATTGGCTTTACATCTTCTCTCTTTTTTGTCTACTGTTCATTATTCTGCATTTTATTCACTAATGAAAAATTCTATCCATGACAATATTTTCATATGCTGTAAGATGACTGCAATTCAGTGCATTTAATCTGATCTAGCCCTACAGAAACCTTTAATAGAATGTGACAATATATGTTAATTCTGTGAGGTTTGTATTTCCTTCTTGCTTGTGTAATATCAGATCTGTCCTGCCTACAATCTCAGGGCAATCTCCTGCAACTCTGACTTTTAGCAGAGCCAGAGTCTAACTCCCAGCACATAGTTGCAACATCTGTTGAAGCCAAACAGCACCATGTAGCTATACAGAAAGTAAATTTTGCTTTCTTTGTCATTGAAGCCCTGCTCCCATGCAGATCTGTGACAAATCAGCACTGACTTTCATTCTGCCAAGATCAGGTGTCAGAATTGTTACATTTTACATGGGATTCTCTCTGATGGGAGAACTTGCATTTGTTTCCAGGTGCTGATCTCCTGCTCGCTCTTTATCACTAATCAAATTACTTGATATGTCTCTCTCCTTTCTTACTTTTTTAATACCACTGTCAAATACCTATCATGACATTACTATGCATTCCAGGGAAATGTGGCAGACAGAAATAATGCTGATCCCTGAGTGGATTGGAATAATCCATTCATTCTGCAGGGAATAGCTATCCTTATTCAATAATAATATTGAAATTAAGAAATCACATTCAGTCTTTTAACATGGGAAGACAATACAAATAATTGGGGAATTTCCTAATGAGTCTGTTATTAAAACAGTGTCTAGAGGAAACCTGAGCACTCAGACAACTGAAATGTGTCCTTTTCTTTTTTTCCTGGTTTGAGCATAATGCCTGACATCAATACCACAAGTATTTTCAGTGCTACCTGGGAATAAGAGGAAATGAAGGCAGGAGACTTTTGAAAAATCACTTTTGATTTTGCTCATTTAAGAGCTACATATTTCAAAAGAAATGAGGGCCAAACTTCCAAGTGCCAATAGTCCCCTGTTGGATCCAGATTTTCAGAAAGATTCCATTCTCATTTACACTTCTCAATAGAGCATTTTTCCACAAGCGCTCAGCAGCCAGCAATTCTTTCTGGCCAGGAAGCCATTGAGAAAGCTGGCCTTTTTTTTTTTTCTTTTTTTTTTACCCTTCTGTGCCTAAAAGGGAACGGCGAGCTCTTTTGTGAATAAGGTTCTTCAGACAAGTTATGCTTGATGAGCCTGGCTCTGAGGGAAGAAGTGAAGTACAACTTTCCTCTCTGAAGCCTCCAGAGGCTGTGGGCGCTAGAAAGACCCAGTCTACTGTTGGGCAGAGATAGTTCTGAGAGAGGTAGCTTGGAGACTGGAAGCAATGGAGAAACACCCATAATTCCTCCTGGAGCTTTGCAGTATGTGAGGGAACAAGTATTTCCATGAATACCAGAATTATTCCGGAAGCCTAGTTTCCAATGGAGTTAGTGTTTCATGGCTGACTGACATTTTAAATGAATTATACTATTGCTGCACTGTGAATTCTGCCCTTATCAGACACTGGAGAATCCATAGGGGAGAGAAGCCTTGGCTGTGGAGTGGATTCCCTTATATCTAATAAGGTATAAGCTCTGACTGAAGCTTTCCTTCACATACAACCATTCTCTTTCCCAGGTGGATTCTCTCTGTGTCAAACGAGAACCGAGCGTGGGCTGCAGCCTTTCCATCAGTAGAAAAACTCCTCAGTTTTCTGTATTTGCAAAAACTTACCAACTTGATTATCTCTGGAACCTCTGCCTTTCTGCCAGGTTCAGCTACAATTACCCAATGGGTACAAAAGTACAAAAGTTTTTAGACAAGTGCGTGTGCATACGCACACACAGAGCAATTATATGAGCTATGCTTCCTCATGGAGCCAGGCTAAAAACACCCACTGATAAACTCTAAATGACTGAAGCCTGCTGTGTCTCTCAGTGAGTTGGGCAGGCTGTAATAAAGGGCTCAGTGGAAAGAGAAATAAATTATTCTGTATCTCCTGTCCCGTATGGCAATCAGGCACGTCTCCCTCCTCTGCTAGCCATAGGGTCTCCCCATCAGACGGGACCGCTGCTCAGCCCCTTTGGCACGGAGTGCGCTGCGGGGGCAGTCAGGGGGGCTGGAAGTGTTCCTGGCTGGTCTGCCAGTGTGAAGGATTGGCAGTGTTTCTTGCAGTTTCCTTTCCCATGAGCAACTAGCAGCAATCAAATACAATCTAGCCGTTATTATTTGCCGTTAGTTTCTTTGATTGTGATTTGGAAATACGTTGCTAAGGAAAGCAAAAACCATGGTTAACTGATTGATAGAAAATAAGAGTCATAGAAAACATCTGGAAAGCCAGATGAGTACAAGTCATTGTTTAGTTTAATACCCTTATAATATTTGCTGCAAACAGCCAAGCTGAAGGGTGGATTCTTCATCATTTTTATTATGTGCTTATTCCAAAATTTAATACCCTTATAATATTTGCTGCAAACAGCCAAGCTGAAGGGTGGATTCTTTTTTATTATTATATAAAATAATAAATTCTTTTTTATTATTATTATAAAAATTATAAAATTATATTATTAAATTATAAAAATTTATAATTTTTATTATGTGCTTATTCCAAAGTATTAGTGAATGGGCTTTGGCAGCAATGTTTGATTTGTGCCCTTTTGCCCAGATATTACCATGTCTTTGGCTTCCTGAGGCTGTGTAAGGCCAAATTATCAGAACATAATATCAAAATATAGGAATGGTCATACTGGTAATACCAACATCCCTCTAGACTCTTGCTTCTGATGGTGACGAATAGCAGACGTTTAGGAAAAATTACAAAGCCAAAAAATGCAGCCGTTGTTCTCTGACACACTTTTGTATCTTCTAGTGATTAGAAGCTAGAGAACAAGCTGAGCCAGAAGTGGTATCTTTGTAGCTAAGATGGATGGATGGATGGATGGATGGATGGATGGATGGATGGATGGATGGATGGATGGGTGGATACAGAGATGGATTTTTTTTTTCCTGCTTGGTTGCTCCTCCTCAGCCTGTGTCTCAGGAATGCTGATCTGAGGAAGTTCTACGAGCAGAGAACGTCCATGAGGACATCCACTGCAGCCTTTTTTAATTCTCTGGGGGCTATTCCTGCCCTTTCTCACATCACATTCATTTCTACCCAAAACTGCTGTGGTTCTAAAGCCAGCCTTGAAGAATCACCCTCCAAGGATATGGAGTAGTCCCTGCCCTCTGCCAATCCATTAGACCTTGTCTATTACCTGTGAAAGGGTTTTCCAGCAAACCTTCACTAATATAATGCCGACAGAACCACCCCAGTGGAACTGTTTTGATGAACAAAATAATAAACCAGCAAAAGGACTTTTTTCCCTGATATTTTTCTGTCCACCTCAGGCAATTGTTTTCATGCTTCTGACAAACAAAGCAAGGATGGCAAAACTTTCTGTGTAGACAAGAAATCCTGAGGGGTGTGGAACAGAATATTCACTGCTGGTTGTGGTTGCTGCTCACTTGTCTCTCTGGGCTGCCTTATTGCATGAGGGAATTTACTTTCAGAACTGGAGATTAATGGAGATTTTGGGTAGATGCCATTATCTTCTTTAATTTTCCCTTCTTCTTGTGGCTTATTTAAAGAGAGCACTAGGGTGCTGGTACTATAGGAAATAAAAACAAGGCCAAAAATAAGAGTGCTTTAAGAAAGATCAGCAGATAAGCAAAGGACTGGAAATGTTTGACCATTGGGATGTATTTATTGAAAGAAGACCCTTTTTGAAGGACAGGCTCTGCCTAAGCAACTGTGGAAACAGCCTCCTGGAAGCAAGTCTGGCAGAACTGATAAGCAGAGCTTTGAACTGAGAAAGGAAGGGTACAGAGTCAAAGACTTAAATAATCTCCACACGCCCATGGAGCACCAGAGGAGAAAGTGTAGGTACAAGAGGGTATGCCAAAGGATAAAGAAATTTGAGTGATCAGAATGGCAGGAAATAAGAATAAATAAAGTGCAAACTGCGAAGAGAACTGCTTCCAAGGTGGCAATACAGTGAGTGTCAGGTTCAGCTCTTGACAAAACTGTGTTTATGGGGCAGAGAAATTTTTAAGAACAATATATGTACCCAAAAAATGAAGAGCATAAACTAAGCTGTCAGGGCAGTAGATGGGACAGATATACACTCAGAACAGAATAGCAATCACAGCTGGAACACTGGTCTCCAAGCACATGCATTATTCAGAAAAGCAGAGGTAAAGGTGAAGGTGGTGGCAGAGAACTGTGCATTAATGATATGAAACACTGCAAAGAAGTATGTGCAGAAATGATAGCATGCAAAAAGCAGAATTTATTCCAGCTAAAATCATTTTGGGGAAAGCTGGTAAAGGAGAGTACTTGGACAGTGCAAGCGCCCTGATTTTGGTCAGGTTATGTGTAAAGGCATACAGGCATCAGTGATGCCATTAGAGAGACAAATTCTATTGAGTTTGTATCACGCATTGAAATTTTTACCTCCCCAAATATGGATCAAGAACAACCACCACTAAAAATTACAGAGTCCAAATATTTATGGATGTAATAGTCAACAAAGTCTTAAAATTCTCACAGATCTATTAAAAAGTAATGCTGGTTGAGCCTTGATTAAATGACACTGCTAATAAGGTTTTGCATTTCAAAAGGGCAGAGTTTGGTAAATTTTTTTAATTTAATTTTTTTAATCAGATGTATTGCAGAGTGTGGGCAATAAAATGTGAGGGGCCTGGAGTTTCTACAGGTCTGAGCAACTAAAAGTTTTGGGAATCTGTGTACCAGACAAAAGAGAAAGCCTTGTTGTGTAACCACTTCAAGAGATGTGCTAGTACATTAGGTTATGTCTTTTTAAAAAAAAGACCAGGTCTTAGGCAAGGAATGGACTTAAATGTGACTGGAAAGATCACACCAAAAGTCTTCCCAAACTTTCTTGGATGATATCCTACACAGGGGGAACAGTGTAATACTCTTCACTTGTGTTTCACTACAGGGTTTGGCACAGCAGTGCAGATGATGTTATTTGTTAGCTGGAGCTCTGCAGAAAAACTGTGTGTATAATAAGGATCTGGCTCATAGCATACAGACGCCACTGAAAAAAAATCATCATAAGACTGGACAGAAGCAATTAGGAGGGCACATCAAACTAACTGTAGGGAAAAATCTTGATTCACATTTTCATAAACTATCATGACACTAGTACTGACTTCTAAATTTTTAAAGATGCAGCATTTAGAGGTATCATTAATTGAATAAAAAGCGTGTCAAGACTCTGAAAACCAGTTAAGATTAAACAAAAACTGTAAATGCAAAGTTACTATTAGCAGTACAATTTCCCCTAGGTGCTCCGAGCTTATAAATAAACACAAATATCTGGCCATGCTATGAAAAGAAATTCTTATGCTACAGTATGACCCAGACATCAAAACAGGCAACTAAAATCTAGTGAGGCAGATATCAGAAAGTGTTAATGCTTTAGCAGAAAACCTGCAGAGACCTTGTGTGCAGCTCTGAGCACCCATGCTCAGGAAAGCTCGATTTCAGCTGTGCAGAACCATGACTACACTAAGGTTGGAGGCTTGATCCCTGTACAGACAGATCCCTGTACTTAAGAGTTGGATTCAGTGATCCTTGTAGGTCTGTTCCAACTCAGGATATTCTGTGAATGACATAAGAGAATCATAGGATCATCACAGAATATCTTGAGTTGGAAGGGTCCCACAAGGATCACTCCTGAGTGAAGTCCAACTCCTGACCCTGCACAGAACAATCCCAAGAATCACACTATGTGCCTCAGAGTGTTGTCCAAATTCTTCTTGAACTCTGTCAGGCTTGGTGAAGTGACCACTCCTCTGAGGAGCCTGTTTCAATGCCCAGCCACCTTCTGGGTGAAAAGCCTTTCCTTAATATCCACCTTGACCAGTAGGAAACAAGAAGAGGCTTAAATAACTTGGCTTGTTAAGTTGGAAAGAAATAAAAACAAACAAATAAAAAAAGGAGAAGAAGAAAGACACAAGCCAACCACAGGAAATCAACAAAAGCAGAAAAATATTTTCTAGCTGTTAAAGTCATCAGTTGAAAGCAAATCTATGTGTTTGTGACAAGAAGAAACCTTGCTAGTCCAAGTTAGTCTTGTGGGCTCAATAATGGCTGAATATCTGAGGGAGAGATTAAAGGGAGATATTTCTATAATGAAAGAAGACTGCAGCTCTCTTTTAGTGTTTAGTAAACCTTTTCTCAGCTTTTTAGTTCCAAACTATTGCTAGTTTGCCAAACATGAACCAAAAGACATAAACCTTGAAATTTCATTTCAATTTGGAGCCATATTCTGAAGCTTGAATCAAATAAGAGGAAGAATGTGGTTTTCATGGAAAATTTAAAACATCTTTTTCAGACTTGTCTGACTACTCAGTTGAACTTTGGCATCTGAAATATTCAGACTGGCTATATCCTACATAGAGAAAAAGCCCTATTCACTACCTACCTGCTACTCAAACATCACCAAAAATGAAAATAAAGTTGTCTAGGATATTTGTCTATTTCCATTTCAGGTGTATGCAGTGCTGCTCTTTGCCAGTTTGAAGCTAAACCTACTTGCAGAGCTAAAGACTTGCTCTTCCTCTTGCAAGAGGCCATCGGAAATTATCCATTGGCTTCACTGGGATCATATGTATGGAGATCTTGCAGATGAGCAAGCAGGTATTTTCTTCTCTGCCCACAGGGTCCATGTGCTTCTGCTGTTTCTCCAGAAAGGTCCTTGGAGTGAAATTATCAAAAACAGTAACAGGTTCCCTCCTCTTTCCCCCAGATATGTTATTCTGAAGGTGCTTGGTTATGCTCCTGCCACAGTTAGCCAGCCATTCTCTGTGTCATGCCCTACTCTTGAAATTCACCTGTCTGGTTTCCACCATGACTCTGACAATTTGCTTGGTTCCAGCCCAGTGCTGCAGACTGACTCAGCCTGACACCCTCCCAAGCTAAAGGTGACTGATCCCACCACCACCACTTGGCTCCAGCTGATGCGTGAGCCTTGCAGTGAAACACACACAAAATGCTTTGGTGGATGTATGTCTTTTCTACCACTTCCCAGCATCTCCCTTGCTTTCATACCTCCTGCTGGATGGGGTCTCACTAACTGGAAAGTGAGAGAAAAAATTGAGTTTATCATGGTGTAGATTTAACTCTATACAAGTTCTGTGTGCCAGACATGGGTAAAGCGTTATATTTCAACCCATTGCATCCACGCAAAAAGGTGTTCCTTCATTTATTTCTGGTTTTGGTTTGGGTTTTGATTGGAAGTCTTTGTTTTGTTTAATGCCTGGATCCTAGATTCATGGTTTTATGCAGAAAATATTTGAACAAAAGGGAGGGTTCAATTTACCCTGTCATGAAAAAACCTGTAAGACCTGCTTCTAAGAATTGTTCCAGCCTGGATTGCAATAAAGGGTAAAAAAATTAAAATGCATTTCTGTTGGCATCACTGTAAATTGAGCAAATGTGCTACAGGCTGGGGTAATTTTTCCTGAACCTGTCTGAGAGATATTATTTGTTATGGGCAAAATACATCGACACTCAGGAATAAAAGCACGTCTTGGCTAGACCTGAACCCTGAGCCAGTGCTGAATGCAGCATGTCCTTATTGGCACTGCCCACAGATAGGTAGAACAGGACCCATCTACCCTAACTTCAGCCATCTGGTCAGGTGTGCTCTAACTAAGCTGACTGCCTGTCTGCCTGCTGTAATTGACTGAGCCCTGCAGGCAACTTCAAAAGGTGACTCATCCCTCCCTTTAGTAGGTGCCTAAGTTAGCTGGCACGAATTGCCCTCTGCCTTTCTCCATTGACTGCAGAGAGAGAGGACACAGGAGACTTGGCTTACACACTAACTAGTATATGGCTAAAGTTAGTGAAGATAAATCCCATCTGCAGTTAGTGCTGGATCTGATAACTCAACTGCTAAAGCTCCATTTGAACTGCAGGCATTGCTTTTAGAAATAGGTATCATGAACTTATTGGTATCAGATGTTGTTCATAAATGGGCAGTTCTAAAGGGAGGCCAGGGTGGGGGGAGGGATAGTAACCCCTTGATTGTGAAATTACATGATTACTAAATGAATATGATTCTTCAGCAGGCTGTTTTTAATGTTGGGGTTGTGTTTCTAATGAAGGCAAACATGTTGTATCACTGATCCATATCACAGTCCTCATGCTGTCTGCTATCAAGAGAAAGCAAGCTCTAAACTCAAGATCTATCAGATTTTTATTCATACCTGCAGAAATAAAACCATAAGGTTGTTCTTTTTTAAAATCAAAATAGTCTCTATGCAGTGTATCTGATTCAAACCATATTGCTAGCAAGGTGGAACCTTGAAAACATTAAGATTTTTCTATGGTAAAAGTCAAAGATTAGAGGGCCCTGAGGAAACAGAACACATGGGCCAAAAGTTTTAAACCCAAATATTAAAGATAGTCAGCCAAGTCAAAACATTGGCATCTACATGAAGGGATTGTGAATTACAGTGGGACTGAGCACCCGCTGAGTCTACTTATTCCCTAGCACTTCTGAAAACTACTCCAATTTTAATTAAATAACTTCATGTGGATGAAGTTGCTTCAGTTTTGTCCAAAGGAATATTTATGCTCCTTGCTTTACTAGAAGAACCCCAAAAGGGTTTGGGCCCTTGTCTTTCTGCACCAGAATGGGAAGAACAATGAGAACAATGAGAAAAGCCTTTGGTTCTGACAGAGAGGTTTTTTTCAGTTGAATCAGAACTAACCCCTCAGAAAACAAAACAAAACCAAGCAAACAAACAAATGAAACTACCAAAAAACAGAAGCCCATCACATAAGTCACCAATGACTGATCAAAAGGACTTTGGACTAAACAGAAACTTGCCACCACAGCTTCAGAAAATTTGAACTCAATAGCTTATGATGGGCTCAGCCGCATCAGTTGCACAGAGATACCTCTGATTGCCACAGCTTCTGCCTCTTCACAATCCTGCCTGTAGCCCTCCTGGGGCTGACCTGGGAAATGCATTGTGCTAAATTCGATCAAGGAACTCTTCTCATTTTTGAAGTATGAGAAAATTGACAACACTGAAGTAATCTAGAAACCAAAGCTTGACTCCTTTGAGTAATAGGGAAACCCCAAAGATTATACAGTAAGAGAAAATAGGTGTCATATTTTAGGTTTAATTACAATCTTTATATCCCATTCCAAGAGACACAAATTAATATCTGCTACTGTAGAGGTCAAAGCAGGTCTCCACCACCAATATCAGGAAGACCTTTCCTAAGCTAGAAGTTGTGACAGCAAAATGTGCCGTGTGCCATTCTTCTGGATTTGCAGTCCTTGTGAGGTAAAGCATGAGGAATCCTCTATCTGAAAGGCATTGGGTAGCTGTTCTTCCATTACTGTTCATGTAGAAGGGGAGGAAAAACTTTTACTTTCTTACTTTAAAAAACTTTCTCAGCTGAAACCAGTAATTGTTATTTCTCAATTTAACCATAATCCTGGGCTTCTCCGCTGTTCCTGTCCTTTGCTGGACAGTATGGCTTTGGATAAGGCACAAAGGTGTCTGTACACACCTGCTCAAGTCACAGTATAGTGAGCCTGTGATGCCAAACACAACATCAAGGATGCCAAAGCATCTTAGCAAAAGGTGATTGAAATCCAAATACTGAGACAACTAACTTTTAAGATACGTAAACCCTTCAGTGGAACTAGCTATAAACCTTGCTAGCCTAACCCTTCCTAGGTGTCTAATGAACTGGAGCGTATCTCATTTTTCATGCCTACTCTGAGACATCCTAGCCTGACTATTAGAGGCTGTGTATTGCCCATAAAGCCAAAAATGCATTTTCCTTTCAGCATAGATAGAAACTGCCCTTCTTCGCAATCATTGAAGAAGAGGAGCATTCCCAGAGTCAGGAATGAAAATCTATTCCTGTCTGTTGCCATACACATTATAGTTTCTTGTTAATAAAACCAGTTCAATGACGGTATGTTATTTCATTTTTTCATGTGAAGTTCAGTTTTTATTTACAAACCTTATTTTGATACTGGAATAAACTCGTGTTATTTTTAATTGCTGATGCTCATAGGATGTCAGAAAATGACATGGGACAGGAGTTATGAATCACACTTTCATCTCTGAAAATGCAAACCCCGATAAAATTTGACCAAGCAGCAGAGTATTGATCAAGCAGTCATTACTGTTGCTTGATTGTCTGGTTTAGGTAGTGGCTTGTGGCACAGCAGAATTAGAAAGGATAAAGTCCTGGTCATCTTTCACTTAAAATTCCATCTGCTGTGTAGGAAGATTTTGCTCCATACAATAAACCAGGAAAGAGCATCTAAAATGTTGGGTTTGGGCTATTTCGGGACTTCAGATCTGAATTTTAAGGTCTAGGTTTTTTAAAACAATTAGTTGTTCCTCTGTTAAGATGGCATAGGCAATGTAGGTGGATGAAACCAATTTCCAAACTATGCAGGTGACATCAAAGGCGTTTCAGATGTTACAACAAAATAAAGAGGGAGTTAGAATCTGAATATTTCAGTATGGGCTTTAAGACTGAGGTCTTGGATATACAACAAACAATGTTGATGGGTAACTCTAGTTTAAGCCTTTATTTCCCCATTGGCGTCTGGAGGAAGTCAAAATCCCATGCAGGACTTGGTAACCTAAACCTCTCTTTTTGGGCTGGACCTTAGTAGTGGCAATTCAGAGTCAATCAAAATCACTTGGGCAAATTAAGCCTGGCCATCCAAGTCACATAGCATTTGCCACACACAGAAGTGGCATCTAAAGGCATTGGAGAACCTGGGCTGAAAAAATAAATAGAGTTTGTATGGCTCATGCAAATACAGTTGTGACTAGCCAAAGTCTACAGTACCATTTCATGATTTGAGGTATGGACATAAAGATTTCTGTGCTTCTTTGGTAGTCCCTGCCAACATGCATGTACAGAAGACCTAAGTAAACACGATAAAATTGGTACGTGCATTTGAAGACTTAGCTCACATTCTGTACCTGTAAAAGAAATGCAGAAGCAGAAGTAAGGAAAACTTCAAACCTAAAGAAAAACTTACATCTTGTTCTGCGGAAATACCTGCACTCTCTAATTCTAACTTGAAGCCTTAGAGGTAGCAAGGCCTGAAGTGAGGCAGGCACCTGTAGAGACTGGATGTGACCTTAAATGAGCTCAAACATTGTGGAGAGTCTATTTTTCTTTTTGCTGCTCATGCCACAGGCCTGAGGTGCACACTCTCCTAATCTGAGCAAGTAATGCAGTGACTTAACAGAACTGGGGTGACCAAGTCAGATGCCTCCCATGTGGATGTGGACAGAGGCATGGCTGAAGTGTCCCGTCAAAAGGGCAGCATCATAATTTACCCATAAAAATTAGCATATGCTCAAAAATTTTGGAAATAAAAAGCTTGCTGGGATACTAAACTTACTAAAGCAGCAGAATGGGGGCCCTGTTCATTTGCAAGATGCAGCAGCTGGCTGGGCCCCCCGCCCCCGACCTCCCTGCAAAGGGAAAGAAGTCAAACGTGCTGGGCTAAGAGGTTCTCTCCTTCCACCCTCAACTCTGACAGACTCTGCTGGAATTTATTCATTCCTCCTCCCTCGCCTCCCACCCCTAAAAATAGCAGTAGCTCTTCCAGCTCTTCACAGCTACAACGACTAATAAAACCGCAGAAGCTGGGGAAGCTCCCGGAGGGTAACCCCCGGCCGGGTTACAAAGCACCTTTCGGGCCGGTTGTTATGCACAGGATGTGTCCCCCTCATGCGGGGCACTCCTCGCCCCCAAGGGCGCTGCCCACCCAGCCAGCGCCTCTCCCCCTGCGCGGGCGGCGCGCAGCGGCCCGGCCTCCTGCTCCCGTTAGATGGCGCTACAGACTTTACAACCACGTGTACAGAGGCCAGGGGGAGAGAACCACCGCACTAATAAAAGAAATAACCCTCGTATTGCCCGGAACGCGGGGAGTCGGCCCCGCGGTGGGCCTGAGGGAAGCGGCGCCCAGCGTCGGGATGCCCCTTTCCCGCGGGAAACGCCCGAGGCTGCCGGCAGCCCCGCGGCGCTGCAGGGGCTTGGCCCTCGGGAACCACCAGGGCAAAGTTGGGGGCTCGGGAACCAGCAGGGCAAAGTTGGGGACTCTTGGTGGAGCCATCCTTCCTAATGGGAGAACATCCTGTCAGGAACGGGGAGGAGGCGCCGGCCGGCTCCCAGCCGGGGAGCTGAGCGAAACCCACGGGTAGTCTCTCCTCCCTCCCCTGCATTACTTCTCCTGCAATGTCCACAGCCTGCTTGGGTTCTGATGTGTGGGTGTTTGATCAGTCCCACTCTTCCCCCCAACACTTTTTTGTCTTGTTTGGAGTCCCACGTTTCCCCTCGGTGTAGAACTCCGCAAGTTTTCCGGCAGCCGGTCAGCGGCTGCCTCGGGGCTCCGCCGGAGCGAGGCTGCCCTCGGTGCGCGGCTCTGTCCCTCGCCCATCCCGGCTGAGGACGGGGGGAGAGGACAGTGTATGAAACTGCTGGTCCTCAACTCCCTAAGTGCATGAATTACGAGCCAACGCTTCTCCGGCCGGTCCCCAGCCCAAAGGCGGCTGGCTGTCCCCAGCCCTGCCGCTGAGCGTGTAGGCGCTCCCCTTAAGAAGGGGTTAGGGCTGTCCCGGCGCTAAGGCCGCCGCCGCGCCCTCCTCCCGTGCCTGCCATCGGGCCGTGAACTTCCCGGTGGGGTAAGTTCTCCTTTAAGAAAGCGAACTGTTCCTTATGCATATTTAAGGCTGTTTGTCTGCAGTGCCCAGCTGACACGGTCTGGAGGCTCGCACGCGGGACCCGAGCTCTGGAGGAGTAAATCATCCCCACTTTAAAACCACCCTCTGCCAGGGCTCCAGTTGGGAACTCCTTGCATTGCTCTAAACACACGTAAGTCGTGGAGGGGGGGAGGGGGGATAGGGGGGTGCTGGGGAGACGGAATGGGGAGACCGAGCCTATTTAGGGAGATGAGTAGGTTATTTTGGTAATTTCCGTAACCAACATCCCCCCCACCTCGAGTCGCCCCCCCCC
>NW_024367707.1:18890872-18907381 GCF_014805655.1 Passer montanus
TTATTAAGTATAAAAAAACCCCCCCCCCCCCCCCAAAAACCCAAAAAAAAAAAAACCCCCCCCCCCCAAAAAAAAAAAAAAAAAAAGAAAGAAAAAAACCAAAACACCTTGTCCTTGGATTTTAAAAAACAATTCAAAACAATTTATTATTATTATTATTTTTCGCCCAGCCTCGGGGCTCCTGCCCCCCTCAGCATGCCTGGATCCTTAAGATCAGTGAGGTTTCCAGACTTCCTCCCTCTTTTTGTCCTGCACGAGAGCGCTTTGCTGGGCGCGCAAGTGTGCGTGTGAGGAGCGGAGAGGAGCGCCGGGAGGGTGAGTGGACCCCTTGCTTCAGCCAGGGGGGCAGGAGAGACCTCTCACGTCACCCGCGGATCAGAGGACTCCTCCGTCGCGGGGGTGGGATCCCGGGCAGTCTCTTCAGCCTACAGAGAGCGGGGGGAGCCTTCCGGGGATGCGAGTGCCTTGGAAAAGTCCCCTCCGCAGCTAGGCACCCTGCCACCTCCGCGCGTGTGCGCTCCTGTACGTGTGTGCGAAACGCCAAAGCCTATGCGAGGGTCAGGCTTGTGAGCTTCCACTGCAGCTCAAATGGGAAGGAGCAACTTTCAGTGCTCTGCTCTTAGTGGTTTCCTGCCTTTTAAAGTGAACTTGTTCGAGTGTGTTATTCAGAATGTGGTTCAGTAGTTATGCCTTCAAATTAAGTTGCTTCTCGGTCCTCATCGGGAAAAGCAGACATGTGTCCTCAATTGTATAGTATATATATATAAAAAATCTACTAGGTACTTTATGATTCCATCTGGAGAAATTAAAAGCCCAGAGCTGTAATGTTTATTCTTACATAGTTTACAAAAAAAAAAAAAAAGGGGGGAAATGTGTGAGACACATGTCTCCAAATATAACCAAAGTGCTTTCCCTTCTGGTTAAAAAGTTGCATGCAAATGTTTTCATTTTAACACTCCCTGCCACCTGTACTTCTCAGGGAAACTTTTCTTGGCGTTAGTGACGAAGCACCAATAGTACTTATTAATGAATTAATTATTATTATGGCTGCTGAATTGACTTAAAGTGCTTTGGAGGCGAAACTGATCCATGTTAATCAGTTACAATTAATTGTGTTTCAGCTGCTGTGTCGAACACAGTTTCAAAGACGAAGGAGAGAAGGTTGTGCATGGGGTGTAGGGAAGGGGGTGATCCGGAGACTCTTCCCGGCCCCCTTGCTCAGAGATGTCCTCTTGGATTGCAGAAACCGGCGTAATGTCCCGGTGCCCGCGTCAGGTCACACAAAGGTGCGAGGGGCAACTTAGGTGGCAAACTCCTCTTTCTCCTACCAAAAGCTGCAAAGATTAAGAGAGTCTAGGATTTAGGAGCGCAGCCCCGCAGGGAGATTTCCCTCAGGAGTTCGCATTACGGGGAGGGCAGCGGGCGTGGGCTTGGCGGCTTTGGTCAGGGCTTTTGTGTTGGCGGCGGAGACAAGGAGGCTGCGGTGGGCAGCGAGGCCGAAGGGATCCACAGAGCTCTCTCGCGGGGGGGCGACTGCATCCCGCGTCCAGGAGCATCTGGGGAGAGGGAAGCGGGGGAAGAGGAGAAAATAGCTCCCCGAGGGGACAAGCGACAGCTGGGCCGGGCTCTGTGAATGCCAGGGAGGCCGGAGGGACGGCGGCAGGGCCGAGGGCAGGAAAAGCCAGGTCTCGCACACAGGCAGCCTAAACGCCAAGGGGAGGGCTATTCTCTGCCGTGCTGCTTCCCGGCCGCCCCGCCGCCGGCGGGACCTGGGTGCTGGGGGTGCCGGGCGGGCTCAGCGGGGAAAGCTGGGGACCAGCGAGGCCAGGGAGAGGCGCTGAGACAGCCGGGCAAAGCCTGGTAAAGCTCCCAGGGTGCCGGGCCGAGGGGAGGCCCGAGGGCCGCTCGTTTGCCCCCCTGGTCACAGGGAGCATCGCCTCCAAGAGGCGTGGGACGCGAGAGAGGAGCGGGCGCTGGATCAGGTGGACCGGGCCATGGCTGGGGTCGACCTGGCTGGGCCGGGGGCTCCGCACCGGCTGCCCGCACCCCCAGTGGGAACTGGTGGCGGGGAGGGGCTGGAGACAAACTTGCCGTCTTTTGCCAGAGAAACAGGATTTTCCACAGTGATAACGACACCTCTTTACAAAAGTGCGGGGCGGGAGAGAGGGGGAACTGGAGGTTCTCCCCGGGCTGGGCTCCTCACCCTTGCCCTGCCTGCCCCTTGGCCTCCGGCCGCCGAGGGGGGTGAACCCGTCCCGGGCGGCACCAGGCATCATCAAGTACTGCTTGTCCTTAGAGATTTACACTTCGCAAAAGTAAAGCTCTCCCCCGCCTCAGCCTTCAATGTGACTTTTTTTTTTCTTTTTTTTATGTCAGTCCGCAGAAAGGCAATTGGGGAACTCTATTCCCTCCCATCCTCTCTGGAATTGTGTTGCTGGGATGTTTTTGCGGTATGATTTTTTTTCCCCTTCTCTCGCTCCAACTCTTTCTCAAAGACTCCCCCCTTCCTCCCTCTCCCTCTTTTTTTTTTTTTTTTTATTCCCCTTCATCCCATTGACTCTACTCAATGCTTTTGCTTAAGATGAGCAAGTCGAAAAACAAACCACTCTACCCTGTATGTGCAAACGGACCTTTCTTGGAGAAAAGTAAAACAAACAAAACCCCTTTTACCTGCAATAGAAGATAGCGTACAAATCATGCACACATACACCCCCCCGCCCCGGTCCTATATCGAATGCAGCTGTAATTAATTGAAAATTGCGGGAAGAGATGCGTTTTCCTTGTGTGAACGTAATAGCTAAGGTCGGCCGGGTAGACAGGACACCTCGCTCCTGCTCATCACGGGTGGAATAGCTCTCTCCTGGGATAGGTGATGTTGCAGGTCTGGCAGAGGTGCAGGATGCAAATCTTCGGTTTTCGTGTATCACAAAAGCAGGCTTCGTTGGATGAAACACCCATATTAACCAACTTTCTCCCTCCCTAGTTTTATTTATTTTCCTTGGATGCGGGACCGAGGTGGGAAAAACCAAACAAAAGCACTTGCGTTTGTGTCGGCACTTTGTCGTCGGGGCAGCACCCGCATTAGATTATTGCCGGGGATTTATTTGCATGCAGCTGCAAGCCCACAACCCGGCTGCTGACCGCTGCGCATAAAGGGCTGCCGGGGCCGGCCCCTGCCCGGCCGCCGCGGCTCCCGGTGGGAACACGGCCCGGGGGCCGGGGGTGGGGGGAGGATTTGGGAGTGGGTTTGCTCCCGACACGGCCCGGGGGGATGGTCACAGAGCCGGCAGCAGCAGGGTCCCCAGCGCAGCCAGAGGCTGCAGGTGCGGGGGATGGGGGGAGGCGGGGGCGGCGCCGGCCCGCAGCCCCCCTCCCCGCCACCCGGCTCGCCCCCAAAGGCAGCCGCAGCTCCCACTGGCCTTGCTCGCAAGCACATCCGAGAAAAGCTTTTCCTAATGCCTATGTCCCGGGAAAAAAAAAAAAAAAAGGACCGGTGGCGGATCTTCGGGATTTCTTAAAGCTATTTTCAGTGCTTTGAAATTTGTAGTAATGTTGATGTTCTTTTTTGCCCCCTCTTCTCCCTTTTCTTCGGCCCGGTAGCGTTTGGCAGCGTTTGACGAGGGAGCTATTAACCTTTGAAGCACGGGCTTTGGGTTCAAACTACCTCCTTCGCAACCCGCTCTATGCCTCCCCCCTCCCCACACAGGGGCACGATGCGAGGATGGATTTGGCTGTATGTATCGAGGTAAATGTCTCCTCAGGCCTCCCTCTACCTCGGGCTATGCTACCAAGTCTCCTTCATCTTCTCCCGGAGAACCCGGTGAAGGCGCAGGGTTCCCGGAGCTTGAACTGGTTGCCCTCCGAGCACAGCGGGAGCAAAGCCTGCCTCCAAAGCGGGGCCGGCTGGGGACGAGCCCCACGGCAGCGCTGCCGTGGTCTGGCCCGTCTCTCCCTCCGTGAGGGGAAGGAGGAGGTCAAACCAACCATCCACAAACTTAGGGGGACTCCTTCCCGTCCCTCTGCTCCGACGACCAGCATGGGACTGTAGGAGAAGGGGAAGAAAAATTGAGTTCGGGGAACTTAATTATTTGTCAGAGGAAAAAGATGTTCCCATTCCATGCAGGCTCCTTAGACTGGGCGTGAGCAGGGGAGGCCCCTCCGGCCTTTTCTTCCAAAGACAGGGGGCTACGGAGCGGGAGCTCCCAGACAGGGAGGGCAAGGTCGGGAAACCTGCCCGGGAGGGAGAAGCTGGAAGGGCAATGGGGATACACACAGACACACAGAGGATCACGCTCGCCCCTCGCCTCCCCAGCGTGGTGCACGGAGAAGTCGCGCTGCCCCTCGGCCAGGCCCGGGGGGAGCCCTGCGTGCTGAGGGGCCGGGGCGGGCAGCCCACCCCGCCGGGCCGCCCCGTCTGACACCGAGCTCCCCCAGCGCCGCCCGGTCCCGGTGGGGACCCGGCCAGGCTGCACTGGCACGGGAGGGGGTGTCTCCAACCCCATGCCCCCAGAAAACTGGGGAATAGGAGGCTGGAGTGCATGTGCAAATTAGGATGCACCTGTGGGCTACAGTGGGCAGCGTTTGTGGGGAGCAGGTCAGTAACACGAGTGGCCAGGGAAAGCGCAGGGAAAGGCAGGAAGGGATGAAACCATTCGCTGACTCCTTGCGGAGCGAGGGTGTGTTGTCATCTTTGTTTTGGTTGTGTTGTTTTGTTTTGCAGGAGATTGGGACAATAGCTGGAGTGGATTATTCATTCCCGTAGGGCAATACTTCCCTGTATGGGCTTCAGGATGCAATTGGAAGCTTGGGAACAAAGCGGGCATCGAATGTCAAGGTAACTGGTCCCCTTCCTTTGTTTATGCTATTGTTAATGACGGGGCTCACTCAGCCCTGGCCTCAGCCGTGCTGTATGGCATTAATATTGACTTGAGAGAATAGGCAGGGCAATTAAAACCCAAATCCAGAACAACAGCAGCATCCAGCCCAAGCCCAATTCTTCAGGTAAAACATGCCTCTTCTGGGCTACCGAGAATGATACAGTAGTCTTGCCTGGTATTCACAGGAACACACACACCGTTCATAAAATTAAACGCATCCCTATGCAGCATTAACACGTAGGGGAGACACTGTAACCCTGTCCTTCAGTATCAAATCAAAAGGGAAAGGGCATTATTTTCAAATACCCACATATTAGCAAAAGGGAATTCTCATCAGGAGGAAAAAATCAAAGAAACTAATAAAAACATTGTTCTAATTATGATAATCTACAACTGAGTAGTAGAAACCTGAGTATTTATTGACTAATTTTCTTCTTCTCGAGGTAGCGGATGGTATTTAAAGTTCAACATTTCACACAGATCCTTGTTTAGTTTAATTTTCTCAACAATCTAGGCAATTTCAGCAAACTGGGTTAAAAATTTTGGTACACATCTGAGTATGGATCTGCATAAAATAGAGAAGGCAAGAGAACTGGGGAGAGGATGTTTTATTATTTTAAGAAGAGAAGGGAGTGCATGTGTGTGTGGATGCATGTGTGTGTGGATGCATATATGTGACAGAGTGTGAGAAACAAATGGAGATATTTGCACCTTACATTTGATCTGTAGCTTTAGTGTGGACTCTGAAACAAATATTTATTAGATTTCTCTGAAAAATATCTCGCTTAGGCAGAGAGACCCCTGTTTTGAATGAGAGCTCCAGGTGATGAAAGAAATTTATGTTATTCAAGAAAATTCTTTATCAACTCTTTTTTTATTTCTTTTTTTTTTTTTTCCTAGAAAGATTAATTTCACCTCTCCTATCCTGGGCCCATTTTCTGTCAGTGAAGGGATATAATAAAGATCAATGCCCAGCACTTCTCATATCTCTTGTACTTGGTAAATATTTGTAATGTTTTGAATGTAGAGGGGAGGTGAAGAGATGAGCCCAATCTCAGCTTCAGAGGATCCTCATGAGTACTCACACAGAGGGAGGAAAAATCCAAACAACCAAGCCAACCTGTTCAGAAGACCCACCAGCCCAAAACTCTATAGTCATGCAGCTAGTTTTTGTATTTTATCTGCCTGCTGGGTGAAAGGGTCTGCATACAACAGGCTATCTAGGTTTATGCGACCAGTTCCAGGCGTACATTAGTACTCCAGTTGAAAATGGAACCTGGAGTTGTTGAGCAAACAGCTCCTGTTTGACTGTAGTGTGGACTGAGTGCTGTCTAGTCAGCTGTATGGAGCGGTGGCAGGGAAGCAGCTCCAAGTATTTCCAAAACTAATAACAAAAAGGTTACTATATATAAAATGTTTATACAGCCCACATTCCCTCAAGTTGTTTAAATTTCGGTTTGATGCATATAAATATAGCAGACATACCCGGTTTCCCATTAGACAGTCCCTGCTTTTAAAATCAATTCATTTCAGTTTGAAAGAATGGCCCCATACTCAAGACAGTCAACAACCCTTTGACTTTGTCCACTCAGTGTGGACCTCAGGAAGAAACAGCATCTGTCTTTGTCATTTCACATGCGTATCGCAGTGCCTTGACATTGTGTTTTGAGAGCAGGCCTACTACTAGGGAGAGTAACAGTCCCCAGCTGTTTCCCCCTTTCTAATCCATTTTCCCCTTCTCATCTTAGGATCCTTTTGAGGAAGAAATAGTTCTGCTAGGACCCCGTGCTTGGACTTTGGAGGGCATGGCGCAGTGGTCTGATAGGAAAGCACTGTCCCTGCAGATGGAAGCTCTCCTCTGTATCCTGTGCCTTGCAAGAGAGGCAGCCAGGGGACACTTGAAGTAACCAAGCATCTGGCATCAAGCCTGACAATCCACTTCACACTATGTGAAGGAAAGTTTGTTCCAAACCACATACTTTGTGGTGCTCAATACTAGTGTCAAACTGGTTTGAACTGTCCCAGGTCTAAAATAAAGATCTCCATTGTGGTATGACAGCGAGCTTGTCTTACTAAACTTTCCCTGTTTATGTTGGAGGTACAGAGCTGATGTAATACTGTCTTTTCACCCATGGACGGGCGCAATAGGAACAATTCAGAAAAGTTCTGTTTAGCTTTTTCCCCCTTGTAGTTGCAAAAAATTCAAGCTATCAGAAACAAGCCTATGTTTGAAGGTACAGTTTTCAACATGTGAGTGGGAAACATATGTACTGGCACTATTCGACAGCTCTGTAAGGGCTGTGCTCGAATTTTGGCTTTTAATCTCAACTTTGTTAGAGAGCGATGCAAAATGGAATGGAACCTGATTATTTGTGCTATAGCCTTGTGATGCTCATCCTATAACTGTTGGGGAGAGAAGCAAAACACTCTGCTAAAGCTTTGGGTGAGCCTGAGTTTCAGGAGGACTCTAGTCTTCACAGGTTCTCACTTCCCTGCCTTTCTTTCCTTAGTATTTGTTATACGGGATTTTTTTATTCTGCTGTTCTACATTTTAAAGTGAGTACAGACTCAATCCTGGTAAGAGAGAGAGCTCCCTCCATCACAAGCTTACGTTTGGAAAATGCCTACCACTTCGACTGTCCCCCTTCAAGTCATTGTCACCCTTTCAGGGGAGAAAAGAAAACCTTAAAAGAGAAAGAGAGAAGCGGGGGTGGAGGGAAGGGGGAGATCCCCTGATTCCTCAGTGACCTGCACAGCTCGGACAGACCTCCAAGATCCCCTCCGCCTCCTGCAGACAAGCCCCGACGGAGAGAAAAACCCCACACGTCTGAACTTTTAACGTGGCTTGGGGTTCACACGATTCAGGCTCAATTTTAACAACCTCGGTGGGAGGGGGGCGGGGGGGCGACAAGGGAGAAGAAAGTTTGGATTTAACTCCTCGCCGCTAAAAAACCACCACAATCCAAACCCCCAGCCACCAGCAAAAGCGCCCAGCGTCCCCGGCACACCACGGCGGTGGCTGGCAGGGAGAGGCTGCCCCAGCCCTGGCACCCTGCGTGCAGCCGTGCCCCGGGGCTCCCCTCGCTGCCCCGCCGAGGGGGCCGCGCTCCCTCCGAACGCTGAGCGGGGAAAGAGCCCTGCCCCGGGTCTGCGGGGCCGACATGGAAGTTTTTTGGTACTGCCAAAGTCACACACACACAAATATATATATATATATATAAATACACACACGTCTTTATATATAGATTTATATGTAGGTGTCTAGTCTATGTTTAAATTATTCTATCTATACACACAGTCCTCCTCTGATGAGGTCATTCTCCCATATATATGAGATTGGGTGTAAGATGCCAGATTCTAACGCCAAGATCTTATCACTGCCGATCTAAAAGCAATATA
This sequence comes from Passer montanus, assembly GCF_014805655.1. Classification (NCBI taxonomy): domain Eukaryota; kingdom Metazoa; phylum Chordata; class Aves; order Passeriformes; family Passeridae; genus Passer; species Passer montanus. The sequence goes on from NW_024367707.1 coordinate 18,899,149, forward strand.
AAGTAAATGTTAGCAGAAGGGGAAATAAATTTTGGAGAGAAACATTCAACAAGGTGTCCCTGAAGGCTTTTCCCCCGCCCTCCCCAGCCGATGTGCCCACGCACTTTATGCCAGAGAGAGCCATTTCTGCACAAGAGACTCCTGCTTCAGAGCAAGGACAGACTGCACCCCTCATCGTGGGTCTGTGCCTGGCAGGGGCTGCACCTTGACATTTTTAATCCCCTCTTCCTTTTCCCGAGCAATGCTTTCCTCTCTAACGCGCTAATCGGCTGCAGCTTATTTATTTTTATTTTTTTCCCTTGTGGCTTCAAATGTCTTAATTTTTTTTTTTTTTAATTTCAGGAAACTCAAAACGGAAGGGGGGATGCTACTTGAAAGTGTGACTCAAAAAAAAAGGTTTTGCTTTGCAGCCATCAGTAGCACCAGGAGACAGCTCCATTAAAAAAGTAGTTTTCCACTGCTCTTGAAAAGCCGTTATTTTTTACATCGCTTTTAGGAAGATAGATTAACAAAACATCACATTTCAAGCCACTCTGATCTGTAATTAAATGGAGGAGCCGGTTTGTATTCTCCTATGGCTTTTACAGAAGTTGCAGTGATCCAAAGTCAGGTTGCTGTGTCAGAGTGGCATTTTTATTAATGAGAATACAAAAAGCTTGCATATTCTTAGCCCGGCTTGAATTTAGTTGCTAAGCAACCGCTGTATGGTAATTCATCCGCGAAATTTAAATCTTGGAGAAAGGATCCTGCGTTTTGCTGAATGGTCGCCACGAGGAAAACAACTTGTGGGACCCGCGGCAGCTGCCGCCGCGGCACCGCGCCGCCCGCCCGCCGGCTCCCCCGGGCCGCCCCGCTGCCAGCCCGGCCGGGCGCGGCCAGGGGGACGCGAGTCCCGCCGCAGCCCCGAGGGCGAGGCCCCGCGGGCACCGCCGCGGGCCCGGCTGCTCCTTTGGCGCCGGGCAGGACGGGATGGGCCGCGAGCCTTCCCCCGTTCGGCCTTCACCCCTTAGCTTTTTGTGCCGCCAAAGCCTCTGAGGCAAAGAGCTCCCTACTGCTGTGTCATTGACACTGCGGGGCCGCTCGCCGCCCTCCTTTCCCCTCGCTCCGCCGCCTATTGAAGGCTGCGCCCGCTCCATTGTGCCAAACTGCAACTGAAAACACCGATGGGGCAATAACCACCTCCCTGCATCTCCTCCGATCGCTCCATCCAGCCACCCATTCCTCTCGCCAGAGGCGACCAAGCTCCTCGTCAAGCCTGGCATCAGCAAAATGAATCCCTGTCCTCAAGCGCTCGCCCCACGCCTGCCTCCGAGGTCGGGACTTGTTGCGTCCCTTTTAGAGTTTGATTAATTACCCTGGAACTTAAGCAAACTAAAGTACATGTGGCGAAGAAGCTCACGCCTACAGTTTGTCCTGCAGCTTGCCAGTTACAGAGGTAATCTTTACACTCGCTGCCAAATCGGAATGTGCATCTCTGCACTTCAGAAAGGCGTCCCTGTATAAATATATAGAAGTATCGATTTTGCTGTAGCTTGAAGATGTTGATCATTTATTACAAAAATAAACGAATAAATACAACAATGTATTGTTGCTTTCAACAGGATAAATATTTTACAAATATATAATTTAAAAAAACCCAAATTTAATTGTTAAAGTTATTTAAAATAGTACACTTATTGATAAAATTATCAATAGTATATACTGCATTTCATATTAGAACCAATTATTCTCTAAACGTTCCATTTAAAACCATTCATACAAAACAAGTTATGAGCATTGTAATGTGCAAACACGAGTCACTACATTAAAGCATAAGGATTCTGTAAAGATCACTTTCCGATAGGAACTGCTGCGCTTTTAAACCAAGGTAGAGCCCTCTCCTAAATTTCGGAATATACGCAGACCAACAGCAGTGACATGACTATTTTAAATACACCTGAAAATGATTTATTGCGGACAGACTCGACGGGGGAAGGATGGGATGTGAGTGAGAAGACTGGGGCGTAATAGAGGACCGCAGGATATGAAAATGTAAACTATAAATAATCACATCTCGGGATTACCCAGTCTGATCAAACACAATTTTGTAAAATATTTGGGTTTCCTTTAAGCGGGGGGGGGAGGGGGGAGGGAAGAAAAAAAAAAGAGTCAGGAAAACGATGCCGACTCTATTACCAAGCACGGAACACTGATATTATAAATGAATACAATTACTAAATTCATTAAGAGATCTGGCGATATATAACAATATTTTCATTATTTACACGTGTAACAATATAACCCTTAGCGCAAACCCTCTCACTTATTATCTACCTCTTGCTATCTCAGAGACTCACAACCCTGAAATTCGAGGGGGCGGAGGGGCGGAGGGGGGAGCGCCCATGGCCTCACTTTTTGTGCATAACAAGTCCACGGAACGGGCACATTTTGCCGGTCCCTCCGACCACACGTTACTCCTCCAGCCTAACCCCCAGCTTTTCGGAGGCAGCAACCCGCAAAGGTTGCCTTTTAATAGAAACCAGCGTGAAGCCTAACGTTAGCTCTTTGTTGCCATCCAAATCGAGTAACCAAATACCGCTCCGAAATTTAAATAAACTTTCTCCGCGGCTAATACAACTGCTCCCCTTCGTGCGTGAAAACAGGATCCCACCTCACGTGTCAGTGGTACCCGGCCCCCGGAGGGCAGCCCGGCCGGGCCGCCTGCACGCCCGGCCCTTCTTCCCTCCCCAGCTGCAAAATCAGCCAGCAGCTTCTGCTACAACGAACAAAAGAAATAGCGTCCTTTACCCTTTCGGGTTCTCTTTCCCTTTGTTGGGTTGGCTTCTTCCCCCACCCCCCCCTCTTATTTCCTCCGTGTCAGTAGGGCCTTTCGGATTTCACAAATCAAACCGACGGTGATATTTACTACGAGCTGGTGTTAAAATAATGCATCCCGGTGCGCGGCTCCCAGGTTGGCTTTGATTTATGGACTTACACAAGGCCTATCTGAAAGGAAGAAATGCTTGTTGTTCCTACAGCAGTTTTCTGGGGGTTTAACCCCTGCCTCAATAGCACGTAGAGAAGCAAGGCAGGAGGGAGGGGGCGCGGAGGAGGGGAGGAAGAGGAAGGTGAGGAAGGAGCCACAGACGAGCTGGATCATAAAAGAAAACCTTATTCTCCAGCAGACTATCACTGGGGGCGGGTGGACGCATTAGAAGCAGCTCTCTACTTCCCACAACCTCCCCGCTGCAAAATGAAGTGAGTTGAGGCGGTCATTCACTTGTCCCTACATTGCAATAAATTCTAGTGGATAAATATGACAGGTCAGCTAGTGCATCTATTGGCATCTCCAACGTTACTGACACACGCGTGTGTTTGCAAAGAAGGCATGGCAGCGCTATGGCAAAGTGGAGGAGAAAACTAGACTACACCACTTCACACCCCATAGAAAAACCTTAAAACAACAACAACAGCCACAGCAACAGCAACAACAGAAACGGTGAACTAGGCAGACCGCACGTGGGATGCTGAAAGTATTATTCTATATATTCGATCAGAAAAAAATTATAAAATATAATTTTCTTTAAATTATAAAGAGAAATTAAATACAAATATTAATACATACATAAAATGAGTCAAAATAAATTATAGGTCAGCCCCCCCTTCTCCCTCTTTGCCCCCTCCCCCCCGTCTAGCCTCAGTTTGGAAAGAGAGGAAACAAGACTGAACTTTTGGAAACATCCCTCTCAGCAGCGGCCGCGCGGGACCTGAGGACGCGCTCAGGTACCGCCCGCGCCCGAGTGCCAGCCCAAGCCGAGGCAGCACAGCCCTCTCGGGGAGAAGGTGGCATGCGGTGAGCTCTGATCCGGCCCTGCTTCCCGGTGACACAGGGCCCCCGGGGCTGATGGAAGGCAGCGCGGACACGGGCTCGGCGGAGAGGCGGGCAGGGGAGAGCCCCGCGCCGGGCGAGCAGCAGCGAGGGCGAGGCGGGGGCACTGCCGGGAGCACGGGCCGTGCAGGCAGGCAGGACCCTCGGCATCTCGCTCACTTTAGCAGTATGGCCCTTCAGAAAACTTTTTTTTTTTGTTTGTTTGTTTTTCGACACAGTGTTTATGCATCAGACACAGACTATTTCATTCTAACAAATTTATTTTCTCAATCAGCTCTTACGGAATCACTACTCAAATTAAATTACAATCAAATTATCACATCAAAAGATACCCTTATTACCTAACAACTGTCCATATTTTCATTTCATTTTGATTTGTGCTCGTCTGAAAAAAACACGTAATACAAGATCTGGGGAAAAAATAAATTACCGTTTTGCAGCAGTTCATAGGTATTCTGAATAAAATATTAAAAGAAGTCATTTAATGAAAATATAAAGCAAATTTTTTTTTTAGATCAACAACGGATCTAACAATTCTATATTGCCGTCTTTTTGAAAAGTCTGTTTATTAAAACCTACCAAAAACACTGCTTGGAAATGGCAGTATTATATAATCACATCCACAGCACCCATTCAATCAAAGTTGGCAACGGATTTAGGAGAGGAGAAGTTCAGATAAGTGCAGCTGCAGATGCTCAGTCCTTCTAAATCCCTTTATCTGAATCAGTCCAGAAATAAAAAATAAAAATATTAATAAAAAAAATATTAGCAGTGGATTTTTTTTTATGACTCTTCCATGATGATTGGCAGCCGTCAGGAGCAGGACTTTGACAGCCCTAAATTATTTCCCTTTCTTTCCCTGGTTCCTTTAATTCATGCAAAGTCCTTCTACAGAGCTCGAACTTTAGGGACCAACAACCTCTCCTTCTCTCACCCTCCCCCTGGCGTCTGTCCCTCCCCCCTTTCTCCTCAGGGTCAGTTTTCTCCGCGTGCGGGCATTTATTTCCATATTTTTGTTCTATAGCTATACCTATATATATAGATAAATATATATATATGTATTTGCTTCCCTATTCAGCCTGCTTGTTTTTAGTGCTGTGTGCATATTTTTTTTTTCCTGGAAAAAGTGGACCCTTTCATTTTGCAGAATATATAGATATATAGCCATATATGTTTTCAGAGTGGATATCTGCCTTGCACCAAAATTCTACATTTTGGCCAAGAAAAACAGGGTGCCGGAATGCAGCAGGCACCCTCTGATTAACCAGATTATTTTTCTTCTGCTTCCCTTTTTTTGACTGCTCCCATTGAAAAAAAAAATTAAAAAGAGGGAGAGAGAAGGGAGGAAAAAAAGTTTCTGTGATTCATAGAAGAGAGCCCTTTTGGGGATGGGGGGAAGAGTGCGGGGGGTGGGGGGGAGAGGAGGAGGGGAGAGAAGAAGCGCAGACAGTGGTGTTCCTTACTGCGAGAAGGGGGTAATTTGGAGAAAAATAAAAACAAAAATAAAATCAAAAAAGCCCGAGCCCACCCCCCAAGCCCTTTCCCCACAACCAACCAACCAACCCCCCGGCACATCTGCAGTTTTGGTGCATTATGCATCTCCACCCCGTTTTCCCAACACGGTCTAAACGCTCTCGCTCGGATCGACCTTCTCCACCGCTCCCTATTGGTATCGATCTTATATATATATAGATGCACGCATATATCCATATATATATAAACACAAGCAGTCTGAACGAGCCTGGATCGTGTGTGTGTGTGTGTGTGTGTGTGTGCGCGCGTGTGTGTCTGTGTGAGCGTGCGGCTGTGCGCGGCGGTGCCGGAGCCGGTGGCGGTGCCGGCGGCGGTGCCCGGCCCGGCCTGGCCCGCGCTGCCCCCGCGCTGCCCGGCCCGCCCGCGGTGCCCCTCACTGCACGCTGGTCTGCAGTCCGTGGTGAGGGGGCGGCGTGTCGGAGTTGACGGTGCCGACCTGCGAGTAGACATCGTCGGGGGTCTGCTGCTGGATCCCCGGGGGGGTCATCCGTTTCTCTTTCTGCCTCCGATTGCAAAACCAAACCCTGACCACCTCCTTCTCCAGCTGCAGGCTGTCCGCTAGGTTCGTAATCTCCTGGGCGGAGGGCTTGGGGCATTTCAGAAAGTGGCTCTCCAAGGCCCCCTTGACACTCACCTCGATGGAGGTCCGCTTCTTCCTCTTCCTGCCCTGGGCGGCGATCTTGTCGATGCTGGTGGGACTGCCCGTGGAAGAGTCGGCTTCCTCCAGCCACTTGTTCAACAAAGGCTTCAGCTTGCACATGTTCTTGAAGCTGAGCTGCAGGGCCTCGAAGCGGCAGATGGTGGTCTGCGAGAAGACGTTGCCGTAGAGGGTGCCCAGCGCCAGCCCCACGGCGGCCTGGGTGAAGCCCAGCTTAATCCGCCGCTGCTTGAACTGCTTGGCGAACTGCTCCAGGTCGTCGGAGGTCGGCGTGTCCTCGTCCGAGTGCGGGTCGTGGCTGTTGACGCCGCCGTGGTGCGGCGGGTGGTGCCCGGGGTGCTGGTGGTGGTGGTGGTGGTGATGCCCGGGGTGCTCGCCCAGCTCCGGCGTCTCGCCGCGCACGAGCCCCGGGTGCACCAGGCTCTGACCGCCGGGGGGGGGGCTCAACATGCCGTTCACCGTGAAACCCCCGGGCTGCGAGTAGAGGAGCGACTGCTGCTGCTGCTGCCCGCCGGCCATGGAGGGTAGGTGGGCGGCCGCCGCCGCCCCCCAGGCCGCCGGGTGCCCCTGGTGCGGGGGGCCCAGGTGGGGCGGCCGGTGGTGCAGCGCCGCGCCCGAGTGCAGGTCGTCGCGTCCGCCGCTGCCCTTGACGTCGGGCGGCGGCGGCGGCTGCTGGGGGCTGCCCGTCATGCCCACGGGGCTGCCGGACCAGGGCGAGCCCGCTTCGGCGGCAGCGGCGGCGGCGGCGGCGGCGGCGGCGGCGTGGGGCAGGGCTGTCACCCACTGGTGGGCATGGCTCAGCATATGGCCGCCGTTGCTGGCGGCCATGGCGCCCGGCATGAAGTCGCTCTGGACCATCTTGGCCGCCGGGTCGCCGCGGTAGCCGCCCGCCACCGAGGTGACGGCCACGCTCCCCGGCTGCATGCCGCCGCCGCCGCCGCCGCCGCCGCCGCCCGAGTCCGCGTGGACGATGGAGCCGGCCGCCAGGATGCCGTTGCCGGGGAGGTAGGGGTTAGAGGTGGCCGCGGCCATCCCGCGCCCGCCGCCGCCTTCCCAGCCTCGCCGGGGCGCCGGGGCGCGGGGTTCACCTGCTAGCGCTCCGCTGCGCGCTCTCCTCCGCCCGTCCGCCGGCCGTCCTGCCTCCGCTCCGCGGCGCGCTCGGTGCGGTCGCCGGCTCTCGCTTCGCCTTTTATATTTTTTTAGCCTTTCTTTTTTTCTTTTTCCAAAAAAAGAGAAATATTTAGCTGTACATGTAGTTTTCCTCCGCCTTCTTCTCGCCCGGGTTTGCTGCTCGCAGGGAGGAAACCAAACAAAGGCTAAAAAGCGAAAAAAAAGGGGGGGGGGGGATCAAAAAGCCCCCGTGCCTTCTCCCCTCCGCTCCCCTAGGAGTACATCTCCTCCTCTCAGCCTTCCCCTCTCAGAGTGAAACTTTTCCTTTTCTTCTTCCTTTAAGGCTTTGTGTGTGGATATATTTTCCTTTTTTTCTGCCTCTCTCTCTGTCTTTCTCTCCTCGGTTCCTCGATCTCCTTTTGCTCTGTTAATTGCAAGTTTTGTTGGTGTCCTAAGAAAACTTCCTGTGATGATGATGGTGGTGATGGTGGTGATGATGCATTTCTCAAAGTTGTGCTGTTGCTGAAGCACTTTGTCCCCTTTGAAACAAGAGTCCTGCCGGAGCCTTCTTGCTAGAGTCACGCTCTGGATAAGACATTTTTTTCTCTCTACCTTTCCTTTTGGCGGTCGGAAAAAAAAAAGTAAAAAGAAATGTAAAAAGTTGAATTTTCTCGTTACCTCGCGAATTGTTTCTTTCCCTCTCCCGCTCTCTCTCTCGCTTGGTTTGTTGTCTTTTTTTTTTTTTTTTGGTTGTGTTTGTTTTGCTTTTTATTTTAATTCCAGCAGTTGGTCGAGGGAGGAGGCGGAGGAGGAGCGCCTTGGTGGAGAGGTGTGTGTATGTGTGTGTGCATATATGGTATCCTTTATACACTAACTCCAGCGGGGAAGTTGGCTGCCGGGCTGGCAGCGCGCACTGGCGGTGCCGGAGTCCCGCCGCTCGCCTCTCCCCGCCTCCCTCTCCCGGGCCGTGCCCGCGCCCTCCCTCCTCCCTGCGCCCTCCCCCCTCCAGTCCGTCCGTCCGTCCGTCAGTCCCTCCCTCTCTCTCCTCCCTCCCTCCTCCCGCC